>NW_027494385.1:0-284132 GCF_021521415.1 Bidens hawaiensis
AATAATCAACATATAGTCAACTAATGTTTTTAATTTAAGTAATAAAATTATGTCTTTTGGTTATATATTATTGTTTATCCATGCCTCATTTGTGTACATGTATCTAAAATCCAAGTTCTAGCGGCTACGTTGGGATAAAAACTGTGTGAACCGCCTCAAGTACAAAAGCGTAAAACCATCTAATATGAAGACCAAATTCTAGCTCTTTTGTTAAGTTAAAATAATTAGAGTTCAACTATTTAGGTGTTTGTAAAACATCTGAAACATGCTGTAAACCGGATTCAGTTTGGCTATACTTATATAGCATATTAGTAAAATGTATATTAGACCTTCATTTGTTTGTTACTTTTTTTAGCCAACTTACGTTTCTACCTCTTAATTTTAATAAAGTTATCATGCGTCCCTGAATTAAAATATTTTTTTCTATTAAACAATTTATGTTACAAGTTTCAAATCACATCCTTCGTTTTCTTTTTTTTTTCCTTTTAAATAATATTTTTTAAGTTCTTTTCTTATCGGTGTAATGATTCAGACCGTAATCTCGCGGATATTTTGAAAGTTACATACTTGTCATTTAACATTGGGTTATGACGTTTAGCATGTATTGAAGCATTTTGGTTTAGGACACATTTGGGAAACATTTACAACTCCCTGCACATGTTCCTAACACATGGAACCGTAACATATCATACAACCTATGTTCACTATCCCGAGATAAGTGGATCCCCATGTTCACAACCCCTACATTCCCACCAATATCCTTGCGCTTGTGTATCCCCATTACCCATTACATTACAAACGAAAAATTGTTTACTATGGCTGGCATAACAACACTTTATGAGATTGCGTTCCTCACCAAACCTTTAGGACATGCCTATCATATGAATTGGTTTACCAGCAAAAAGGGGGTAGTCTTCACTAAAACTCTTGTCTCTCCCGCTATTTAAGTCTATTAATGTATTATGGTATTCTTAATTCCCATCGCATTCCTACTTATCAGTTTATAATGCCCCTAATAGACATTTTTTTTGGTTTCTGCAAGTTATGTACCAATCACTTTATAACACCATATATCCAATATATATACATACGCAAGTATACATGAGTGCATAATTAAACCGCGCATGCCCAACACTATACCATTTCTACAATTCTTTAACCGACAACTTTGCGGCTTTAATTTGAGCATTTTTCATCCCCTGATTAAATTTCAATTCTTACTACTCATCTGTTAACACACATATTTGAAATATTAAATTTCAAATATTTCAGTGCGCACCCCGCAGTCCCGCACAACAAAATACAACAAACCATATGCGCATGCGGCAATGCGCTCGCACTGATAATACACACCACACCAAACACTATAGACCAATCCGAGGGGATAATTTGCGTGAACCCGCAGGAACGCGTGGGCACTTCTGCTAGTAACTATTAAAGTTGTAATATATAATATAAATATTTATATATTTAAATACATTTGTGAAGAAAAATACCTGACCAAATAATTATTTTAAAATGTAAAAATAACAAGATGTATTAATTATGTAATTTTAATAAAAAAAACTTATTAACATATTTAATACCAAAAAAAACTTTTTAATAAATTATATATATATATATATATGGTTTTAACCAAAATTCTGAAAGGAGACAAATTTATATGACGGTTTAAGAAAATATAAATTACTTATTAATTTAATAATGCGATTTAGTTGATTATTAAAATAAATATAATACCTAAAAGAACCATTTCAAGAAATATAATGCAAAAAGGGCTGGTAGGGTTTCAAACCTGCGCCTCCCAGCCAAGCAGCACCATAACCTCCACACACCACCCAATTGGGCTGGTGTGTCTGATATTATAAATCAAATAACAATAATTTAAAAACAAACAGATCTAAACCCAATTAATACCAAGAACCCTAACAAGATCATTTGGCCAAATCTTTAATCGATTGGCCGGTTAACCTTGGGGCTATTGCAGAGTGCATCAAGGTGATTTCAAACATATTATTAGTTACCTATAAAGATGATTATACATTGACTAATTTAAGCTACTAGGTGTCGTCTAGAATAAGAACATGAAAGCGAAACATATGCAACGAAAATATAATTAACCAGAGGGGTTGTGTTCATGATACTATAAGGGTGGCGAGGACGAGTTTAATTGCCATATATGAATCCCTAAGTGGTATATTACTAATTTGCCTAAGACGGTTTGACTATTAAGGCAATACGTATAATATACGATCCTGGTTTCTTAATTAGTTGTGTCGGTAAGCTTGATTTGGCAAGTGTATTAAAAAGCACGATTCAATTTCTAAGATTAGGATGAAAATGAAGCTTCAAGAAAGGAATTGGATAGGAGTATGAACAAGGATACGAGTTTGGATATAATATAACCAGATTTGCATTTAGGTCCTTATAGGTTAGAAATGGATACATAAAAAGATTAAAGTATTGTTTGGGGTTGATAATGCACATAAATGAAAGATATTTACATATATTAAATAAATATACTAAACAATTAATAATAACGATTCGATAAACACGATATTTTATTGGTAAAATTTCCCAATAAAATAATAATAATGATTCGAAACGGGTCGGGTATGGGATAAAATTTACTATTGTGAAAAGTCCGAGTTGATACAATATCCCCTACTTTCAGGAATTTCGTCCTGAAATTAAAAAAAATACTATAAAGAAACCATTAAATTTTGAGGAAAGATAAAATTTTAAATATAATTTAAAACAAATCAAAATAAATAATTTTAAATAGTTGAAGCAACGCTCCAAATGAAAATCCTATAAGGGCATTTATATATAGGATGTACCGGCTGAGTATTCACCATGTCCCGATGATCTTCACATTTGTACCTTTATACAAACTACTTTCACTTCTATATTATGACACACAATGTTCGTATTATGATTTCCATGCGAGGTGTAACACCCCGGCTAAAGCGGAATATGCTCGAGTGTGCGTACAAATTGCCCAAAACACATGTGACACTATTAAGTGACAATATTATCATTAATTAATTTATAAATCAAGTACACAAGTTTGTAACAAGAAATACAAGGAAAATACAAGAACAATTAACAACTTGCCCATTTATTAATATACCCTAAGTTCTAGTGTCTTCTCCATTTCATCCTCTAATAATTGTACCTGTATCAAATATATAAAATAAAGTCAACTAATTGAATAGTTGGTGAGTTTACACAAGTTTTGATATACGTACATAAAAAAATTCAATTCCATGAACAAGTATAAATGAGCAAATAATGTCCTTTCCAACTGGGATTGTTGTAACATCCCAAAATTTCCAAAATAATATTAATTAAATTATTTAATATTGGAGGGAAGTTTACTTGGGTTAACGGGAAATAATTAAATAGAGTAGGAGTGGGTATGGGTCGGGCTAGTGTTGGTTAGTGGAGATAGGATATGGACTTGGGTCATGAAGGAAAGAAGGATGAGACCATGGGCTTAAGCCCATGATCCATAATTATAAAAGCCTTAATTACCTAATTATCATTCATTTCTCATACTCCATACACCACCCAAAACACACACTTAGCTCTCTCTCTCATCCTACTCTCTCTCTAACTCGAAACCAAGAAGAAGAAGAAGGAGAACCGATTTCCGACCCAAGGTAATGATAGTATGATATTGTAGAGGTCCAAAACCGTTAGATCTAGTTGCAAAACGACGAGCCGACAACGTTAAACCGTTAAAGTCACGAGATCCGGGTGGAATCGGGTATAAACCGAACCTAAGATGAGCTTAGGGGTTACCCTAGCTCAGATCTGGATCGAACGGGATGAAAAACGGTGAAAACGGTGCTGGAATACGTTTTTCCGGCCACCGCACGGTTTTCCGGCACGACGGCGCCGAAAAGGCGGCGCGGGTATTTAAGGATGTCAGAGAATTTTTCTGACATTCTCTGACAAAACCTAACCCTAATTCGCTTTGAGAAGCTAACGAATTAAAGGTAATTCGTTAACGGAGGATCAACGAACTAGCCTTAATTCGTGAACCAACGTGCTTGGATAATGAGGCCCTTTTCCACTCATAACAACAAATTTATTGAGCGCAAAGGAGGGGGGGCGTATGATCATACTATTTTGAAGTAATCCATGAGCAAGTAATTGTAGCAAATAACAAGTAAACACTCAAGTCCATGTAGCGAATTGTAATTTGTAAATAATGAATAAATGAAATTGAATTGTTGATAGGATATATATGCTACCTCAAAAATAGTTAAAAACGGTAAAAATGGGGGGTGTGAGAAACTCACTTTGAAGTTGAAGACAAACTTGAAATAAAACTGAAAGCGTGTAAATGAAACCGAAGTAATTGAACTTCACGAACTAAAGTTAATAGTACAACATCAAATATTAACTAACGACTTATAAAAAGTAAATAAATCTATTTGCCGGAAATTAGAAGTGTTTAATGATATTCTATCATCTATGGAGTTTTGATAATATACTATTATTGTTAAGCTTTAACGAATTGTTAATTTAATATTACCTTAAACTACGAGATTAATATTAGGTTTGTATATTATGGCGTTTATGGAGTTTGGATGTTAACGGTATATTTTATTTTAACAAACGAATATGTTAACGAATTTCAAGGTTTAACAAACGAATATATATATATATATATATATATACAAACATATATATATATAAGTTCAACTAGTTTTAAACGAGTTTGACGGGTTTGAGATTTATAATGTTTATGAGTTATGGATTTTTAACAGAATTTTAGTTTGAGAATAATTACGTTGGCATGTTATAATGTCTAACGAAATAATAATTATCAATATAATATTAATCGGTATCTAATGACACTAAACGGAAACGAAAGTCGGGTTTTAGGTGAAATGTGATAAATATGGTACTAAACTAATTTTATTTAACTTTATAAAATTTTATTGATTTATATAATTTTTAGAGATTTTATTTGGTTTAATATGTAATAGAAAAAATAATTAAAAGAAAATAAAACATAAAAACGGGCTGACCCGGATCGAACCCGGGTCCTTCTGCCCACACTAACGTGAACCAGCTTGTTTAGTTTGTTATAATATCAGAAACATAAATCTATAAACTAACAGGTAAAGGACATCATCTTCCTCATAAACCCTAGAATTTCAAATCTGTAAATCCGTCCCATGTTTGCTTAATTAAGTTTAGGGGTTTTGTTAATTGGCAAAAAACGAATCAAAACTGTATGATCATTACCTCTAACAGTGACGGAAAGGCTGTGTGAACGGTGAAGTGTCCGGAGATGAATTTTGACGAACGTTTATGAGATTTAAAGTGTGTGTTAAGTTAAAAAGATGATTTTCGCAGCTTTAGGTATTAGGTTAGGTTTTAGTTATAGTTCTAATCGAATCAGTTAGTGTTTAAATTGCGTTAATATGATTTTTATTAAATCCGACGGTTCGATGATTAATACAAGTTATTGGGTTGTTAAATGAGGAAATAAATTACATAGTAATGTTTAGGAGTTGTGGAGACGTCGTTTGGGGTGATTAACGGATCAAAACGATTATTAAATGTGATTTTTAATTGTTGCCGGAACTGTTTTTCGGTCGCTGGAGATGGTGCCGGAAAAACGGCCGGAAATGCGTGAGGAGGACGAAGGGAGTGCTGCTGCATTTTTGTTTTCATTATTATTTTTATTATTATTATTATTATTATATTATATTATATTATATTATATTATATTATATTATATAATATTTTGGATAATTTATATATTCAATCCCTAGACTTATATTTTATATTTAAAACATAATAAAACTTTATTTACCATTTGAACCTTATACTTTTAGATATCATATAAATGTAATAAAATGTTTTGGATTATTTTTATATTATACCCGGCTAGTTTGCGACTCGTTTAAATATTGACATTAAATATCGAAGACTCTTATTAGAACAAAAGACAAGTAATGAACGGCTAATAACTTAAACAATCGGAAATGTTATATTTGTATTAAACAAATGGCAATAATACATTTAAACCATAAACATGTCGAAACGAATGCAAGTGTATATATAAAAAAAACGGGAATGTCACATAAGATAAATGAAACAATATATTAATTAATATATTTATATGTATAATATATATGAACGAAAACCGAAAATTTAAAATGGGTCGGATTTTCAGGTTTGGAAAGTAACTACTGTTACAGGGCTTACAACTTTTAGAAATTTCGTCCCAAAATAAATATTTTAAAAGAGAACAACTAATATACGGAGTTGTTGGAAATTTTAGCAATTTTATTCATACGTAATTAAAATAAGATAATGCCGATCTTTGACTCAAAAGAACGCCACAAATAGGAAATATGACAAGGACACTTATATATAGGTTGTACCAGCGGCGTATCCACCATGCTCTTATCATATTGAATTTGTCCCGTTCTCCAAATCATTCCAAATTCCGAGTTATTTCACACAACCGGACTTATTATATCTTCCATGCGAGGACTTTGATAATTACGTGTCGACTCATAATTACCTCTATCGTCGGATGGTCCATATAACTTTCTCTATTGTGTGGTTTTAGGACATAGACCTTACATAAATAATAAAATTCTCATACATAACGTTGAAAATTAAAAATAATGAATTTAAAGGGTAGCAACATTACAAAACACATAGATAAGCCATTCAGGCCAAGACAACGCGATAAACAATAAGTTAAGAAAATAAAATCATCGTGTCTAAAGCAAGTAAACGATTTTGAAAACAAAATAAACGAGATAATGAAATTAAAGAATGAAACATTTAGAATTATAAACATCGTAACATGTAATTGAAATAACGGAGTCGAAATAATGTGACATGTAAACATAGCATTTAACCAACGAAATATGAATATGTAACTTGATAACGCATTGGGTTAGAGAATAGCTTAAATGAACGAAACTTTTAAGTATCAAAATACCATGATGTTATAAAAAATGAAAATCTCCAATAGAACATCGACGTGACCAATGGCAACGTTGAGATGAATAAACAATTATATCTTACAAACTTGTAAATTGATAATAACTTGAACTGAAATGGATAAACGAAAATTTTAATATTAAAATATTGAAATCGATTAAGTTTGTGAAAAGAAAAATTTCCAATAGTAACTTTGTACTTATCAAGTATATATTTAGAACTTCGAAATTAAAATAAAGTATTGGTCTTAGATTGATGAAATCAAGAACAATAAAATAGTTCAAATAAAACATTGAGTGGAAGAGAAGTACAAGAATAAACAAAACAATTTGTGTAAAAATATAACATCAGATAAACTCGACATGTACATGGGACACAGTCCGGTTCAAAGTAAACGAATTTATTAAGAGAGAGTCGGTCACAGATATTCAAATGTAGAAATAGAATAAAAATATGGTTTCTATTTGGTAGCTATGTACACATACATGTTCATAGTCCCAATTTTCACTTAACGGGTACTTTGATGGGAAATTGGTCATAGATAACAGAATTCGAAATAACAAATGTTAAACGATTTAATAAAGCGAATAAGAATGATGTACAAATTTATGTTTCGTAAAATATACAAACGAATATGGATAAAAGATAGATGAACAATCAAAATAAACTTCGTAAACAATATTCTAAAGACGTGGATGTAAAGTCACTTTGGGTACATCCGAAAAAAATACGTGAAGGAGAAGTTAAAGAAACGAAAATGTTACTTGTGACACTTGTCTTCTCTAATGTCGGTTTATTTGGGGTAGGAGAGGTTGATGTGGAAAGTGGTGCTATGATTGCTTAGCCAAAACTCATTGGCGTTAATGAAGGGGAATGAGAAGAGAATTTTAATCTTACGAAAATCGGTTGTAAATCGCGATGCTTTTAAATCTAATGCTGAAATAGAATTTATTTAAACAAAGAGTTTTTAGCTATCACAAAGATTTGCAAATTTTATGAAACTTTCACGTAAAAAAATGTTTTCTTTTGGCCCGCGGCCTTGGCAGAAAGGAAAGAAATGATTGTCAAGGTATCCGACTTGTTGAATTGAAAAATAGCCTTAAAAGGGCTTAAGACTTGGTTAGAACAAAAAGTTTACTTTAAATATGGTTTGAATAAATAATTACATTTAATGGTGACGATAATACTAATAATAATAATATTACTAGTAATAATAACTAGTATTAATAAATTTTATTACTAATAATAATATTGATAATGATGGTAATAAAAATAATGATGAAGGTAATGGTACTAATAATAATGGTAGTAATAATATTAATAATGATGTTAATAACTTTAATAATAATAATAATAATAGTAATAGAGGTAATAAATCTTTTTTAAAGAAAATCCATTAGATTGAAAGTTAAAAACAGCCAAGGATTTGGGTTTAAGCGCGAGGTGTTAGTAAAATAGATAAAATATATGAAAGTATGCAAAAGAAAATATAGACGAGTTTGATGAGTTTTGTAAAAATCTAAGTATTGAAAACGGAAAATCGTATAAGGTCGACAAAGGATGGGGGATAAGGTATTGCATGACGGAAACAAGTTAGGCCTTTCGAAGTATGGCAGGTGTGAGCACACCTTAATGATGGCAGGCTGGAAGCATGAGGTCAAGCATATGGTTGAGACAAATGGTTAGGTACAGGTCTTGCAGATGGGTGAGTGGCGTTGAGTTTGGGTAGGACTTAGCAATAAGTGGTAACTGTATCTACCAATGATTGAATTATATCAACGTTTCATGGAAGTAAATTGGTAGGATTTACACATACTGTACAAAGGTGTGTTTCAGCGCGAGGCTTTTCAGTTGTGTTTAGCATGTGTTTCCAAGAATGGTGCTGGGTTTGAGTTTGAATATACTATAGCGATGAAGGTGGTGTGGTTAAACGTGGGGTGATCGAGATCACGGAGGCCATTTGCTTGATTGGGATTGTGCAAGTAATGTCCTTTCCAATTGAGATTGTGCACCAGCGTACTCAGATAAGCGCAAGTAAGGTCCTTTCCAGTTGAGATTGTGCACCAACGTGCTCGGATAATGAGGCCCTTTTCCACTCATAACAACAAATTTATTGAGCGCAAAGGCGGGGGGGGGGGGGGGCGTATGATCATACCATCTTGAAGTAATCCATGAGCACGTAATTGTAGCAAATAACAAGTAAACACTCAAGTCCATGTAGCGAATTGTAATTTGTAAATAATGAATAAATGAAATTTAATAGTTGATAGGATATATATGCTACCCCAAAAATAGTTAAAACGGTAAAAAGGGGGAGTGAGAAACTCACTTTGAAGTTGAAGACAAATTTGAAATAAAACTGAAAGCGTGTAAATGAAACCGAAGCAATTGAACTTCACGAACTAAAATTAATAGCACGACATCAAATATTAACTAACGACTTATAAAAAGTAAATAAATCTATTTGCCGAAAATTAGAAGTGTTTAATGATATTCTATCATCTATGGAGTTTTGATAATATACTATTATTGTTAAGCTTTAACGAATTGTTAATTTAATATTACCTTAAACTACGAGATTAATATTAGGTTTGAATATTATAGCGTTTACGGAGTTTGGATGTTAACGGTATATTTTATCTTAACAAACGAATATGTTAACTAATTTCAAGGTTTAACAAATGAATATATATATATATATATATATATATATATATATAAATAAGTTAAACTAGTTTTAACGAGCTTGACAGGTTTGAGATTTATAATGTTTTTGAGTTATGGATTTTTAACAGAATTTTTGTTTGAGAATATTACGTTGGCGTGTTATAATGTCTAACGAAATAATAAATATCAATATAATATTAATTGGTATCTAATGACACTTAACGGAAACGAAAGTCGGGTTTTAGGTGAAATCTGACAAATATGGTTTAAAACTAATTTTATTTAACTTTATAAAAATTTATTGATTTATATAATTTTTATAAATTTTATTTGGTTTAATATGTAATAGAAAAAAAATTTAAAAGAAAATAAAACATAAAAACGGGCTGACCCGGATTCGAACCCGGGTCCTTCTGCCCACACTAACGTGAACCAGCTTGTTTAGTTTGTTATAATATCAGAAACAAAAATATATAAACTAATAAGTAAATGACATCATCTTCCTTATAAACCCTAGAATTTCAAATCTGTAAATCCGTTCCATGTTTGCTTAATTAAGTTAGGGGTTTTGTTAATTGGCAAAAAATGAATCATAACTGTATAATCATTACCTCTAACAGTGACGGAAAGGCTGTGAACGGTGAAGTGTCCGGAGATGAATTTTGACGAACGATTATGAGATTTAAAGTGTGTGTTAAGTTAAAAAGATGATTTTCGCAGCTTTAGGTGTTAGGTTAGGTTTTAGTTATAGTTCTAATCGAATCAGTTAGTGTTTAAATTGAGTTAATATCATTTTTATTAAATCCGACGGTTCGATGATTAATACAAGTTATTGGGTTGTTAAATGACGAAATAAATTACATAGTAATGTTTAGGAGTTGTGGAGACGTCGTTTGGGGTGATTAACGGATCAAAACGATGATTAAATGTGATTTTTAATTGTTGCCGGAACCGTTTCCGGTCGCCGGAGATGGCGCCGGAAATGCGTGATGAGGACGAAGGGACTGCTGCTGCATTTTTGTTATTATTATTTTTATTATTATTATTATTATTATTATTATTATTATTATTATTATTATTATTATATTATATAATATTTTAGATATGTTACATATTCAATCCCTAGACTTTCATTTTATATTTAAAACATAATAAAACTTTATTTACCATTTGAACCTTATAATTTTAGATATCATATAAATGTAATAAAATGTTTTGGATTATTTTTATAATATACCCGACTAGTTTGAGACTCGTTTAAATATTGACATTAAATATCGGAGACTCTTATTTGAACAAAAGACTAGTAATGAACGGATAATAACTTAAACAATCGGAAATGTTATATTTGTATTAAACAAATGACAATAATACGTTGAAGCCATAAACATGTCGATTTAACGAATGCAAGTGTATATATAAAAAAAACGACGAATGTCACATAAGATAAATGAAACGAAAAATTAATTAATATATTTATATGTATAATATATATGAACGAAAACCGAAAATTTAAAATGGGTCAGATGGGTTTGGAAAGTAACGAATGTTACACGAGGACTTGGGTAATTATGTGTCGACCCGTAATTACTTAGATCGTCGGATGGTCCACATAACACGTTCCGTTGTGTGGGCTACAAAACATTTGAAAAAACATGACTTTGGGAAAACAAATGTTTTAAGGAGTTTTAGAAAATCACCAATGTATAAGATATTTCAAAAGTTGAAGTGGATTTTAATAAAACAAAGAAATTTCTAAGACATCTTTTAACGTAAAAGTATAAGTCTTTAAATGTTGTAAATGAATAACTCAATAATAGTTGAGATTAATAAAATGGGTTGTGATGAATAAGATAGAAGTGGGCTTTTATAAACAATCTATTCACATAAAAGAAAATTATTCATAAGGTAAAATATGCAACCGGTAAGTAACTCAGATTTAAATAATCGAAGGCCATAAATGGACGTTAAAATTCATAATTGGAAAAAAAAAACAAAATAGATTAAGATAGAATAAGGGAAACAACAAAAGTTTTCAGAGTCCTTGGGTAGCTTAGTTGATTTGACTTGAAGTACCTTGAGGAGTTGCATTCACGAGAGCTTGAGCAGTAGATGTAGATTGACTAGGATTAGCTTTAATTGGTTGAACTTGCATAACATGGGCTTGAGTTGAGTATGCTTGGTATACTTGAGCTTGCGGGTGTGGAGTTTGATACAGTTGACCTTGATTGATGAGAGGAGCTTGAAGGACATGGGGTTGATGGGTTGGAACTTTGTGAGCATGGGTAAAGTAGTAGGGTGCAGGGATAACATGAGCTTGATGACCATGGATAAGTTAAGGGCACACATTACGGAGATGATTTGGCTCTCCACAATGGTAGCAAGCACAGTTATTAGGAACACTGGGTTGAGCATGTGGGGCGTCTTGTGCATTAGGCGGACATGGTAAGTGTTAGCAAGGTGGCCATAACGGTTGCATTGGGTGCATAGTCGGCAAGGGGATTGAGTAGGGTGATGATGGTTACACTTGCCACATAGAGGATGAAGTCCAGCGTAGGCTCTTTTGTTCGAGGAATTTTAGTTTTGGTTAGGAGTAGGTTGTTTATTGTGTTGGTTAACGACATAGTTTTGATGGTTGCTTTTACGCTTGTTGTGGTTGTTGTTGCGGTGATTGTTGTTGTTTGAAGCAGGTTTGGGTTCGGCTTTAGCTTCAGAGGATGAGTCGGTTTCGGTCTTGTCGGGAGTAGGTTTGGAATCCTTTCGGGACAAGTTTCCATCCCTGACATGACTGTCGGTGAGGGAAGCAGCTAGGTCCATAGCCTCACCGATGGTTAAAGGGTCATGACTCACCACATCATCATGGAAAATGTTTGGTAAACTAGGAATGTATTTTTGAATTCCGCGGTTCTCGGGGGTTACAAGTTGGGGACGATAAGGCTAAGTTCACGTAAATGGTTGGAGTTGGTGGAGTTATCCAAATCAGTTTTCTTGAGCACCCAAAACTCAGCTTCAAACCTTTGAAGTTCATATTCGGTGCAGAACTCTTTCTTCATTGTCTCTTTGAGATCCACCCAAGGCATGAATACAACCAACTCGACTTGAAAACTCTCGGTCCTCCATGTGATAGCTCGGTCCTCGAAAACTCTCGAGGCAAACTTACTCCGTTTGGCGTCAGATATTCACAGTGTATGAACACATTCTCCATCTTCTCGAACCATTGCAGCAGTTTGGTGGCATTTTCTTCACCATGAAATGAGGTAGGTTTGGTACTCAAAAAGTTACGAAAGTCATAATTGTTCGGTGCAGCCTAAGTAGCAGATCCATTAGATTTGAGGCTCTGGATTTGGGTTACGATCGTGGGCATAACAACAAAAAACTCTTTGGTGATTCTAGTAGCCAGGAGACAATAGTGAGAGCCAGATGAATGTTGGTGACGACGGTGGTTTCGTAGTGAATACGTTTTATAAGGAATAAATGTAAAAGATTGTGAGATAAGAGGTACATTACGTAAATACTTATGAGATTATGTAGTTAATAAGATTAACGCGTGATAATTGGATGAGGATATGAAGTCAGCTTAAAATTTGAAATTTATTTGATTAAATTTACTTAACAAACAACTAATGAAACAAATTTTGTGTGTTGGCATCTTATGAGCTTTCCATGGTAGTTTGAATGGCCCAATGGGCTAACGATAAAAACAACTGAGTTGGACGGCCCATGAGCGTTACATGGCATTTGAACCGTACCAACTTATTAACGAATTATCAATACAATAGAGTTGGAAGGCCCATGAGCATTACATGGCATTTTAATTGTACCAACTAAATAACAAACTAACGAGACAAAATAAGTAGTTGGAGCATCCCGTGAACCACCACGTATGATGAACTCCAACAAAAATAACATTCAAAACAAGTTGAGGAATGGATAGTAGGAGTGCCCATGGATGCCATGGAATTTTTCACCCAACTGCTCATTTAAAAATAATGTAACACAATAATCGGAAAACACAAATTTAGCCACGAACCACCGTGAATTCAGTTTAAAAAACAACCTAGGGTGTCGGTCGTATGACAGTTGTGTCCTGCTTTGGCCTATAAGATCAAGTACCATGGTCAGGTTATCCTCCAGGTAAGGAATAACGTATTACCTTGGGTTCTCGGAACCGGTTTGCCAAGGTCGGACTCACAGTTCTCTCTCCCTCTCCCAGTTACTACAGGACTAGTCACACAACCTAGCCTAGCCCTAAGGTGAAAGAGTAAAAACAATAATAGAGAATTGTTAAAGAATTTACCAAAAAGAAAAAGACAATATACTTGATTTAAATTAATTAAGAAAAGTTATCTTTGAAGTTGAGGCATAGCCTCGGAATTGTGTGTGTGTACATGACAATATAATAAACAATAATTAAATAATTGTATACGAAAGCTGTAAACAAATGATTTGAACACATAAGGCAATCAGATAAGGACGGATGGGGCTCCTAAGCATGTTACCAATGCACCACTAACAACCTATCTTAAACATTCGGCTCTGATACCAATCTGTCAAACCCAAACCAGAGGCGGAAATGCCGGGGTGTGAGCTAATTGCTCACAGCTCTCAAGGTACTATTATGCAATAATTAAAATGACAATATCTATTTATTTAATTTAATTATTCAAACAAACAAAGTACATCATTCATAAATAAAACAAAAAAGATAATAAATAGTTCAAATTAAATTGAGTATTAATAATCTCTTCTCTAGTATATCAAATCCTAAGTTCTTCAATAATTCTTGATAAATTAGTTCACACGATGACCTACATATGCGTATAATATACAAATTATTTTGTCAACACGAGATTTAATGAGTAAAACACCAGTTAATTGAAATGCAATATAATATTTTATAGAAAACACAAACTGTTCCTGTGAGATAACAATTAAGCCATAGCAAGTATACAATTCAAAAAAATAACAAAGAATGGCTAAACCGTTGCCATGCGAATCGGGCATTGGTTACCAAAAGTGAGTTCTCGGAAAAACCATTGTCATGCCATTGGAATCCGAATACTATGACAGTCGTATGATCATGCTAAAATATGTTGGACCTCTCCGATTGCGTTCAAATAAGAAAATAAGCATATAGAAAGTTAGGCATTAAACTGATATACACACAAGGATAATAGTTGTTAGTGTAGATACTAATGATAAGAAAATACTGTAATTACGCATATGTCCCCAAAAAGATATAAAAGTGGTAAAATAGGGGAGTGAAATACTCACCTTGTCAATAAGCGAGGGCACATAAATGCGATACGAATAATGATACAATAAACGTCACGCTCGTTGAGACGAATCAATGGAGGAATAACTGAGTATTGATAAACGGATAACATGGATTCAAGATATAAACGGTTAATTGAGATTTAAATTAATTTACTTAAAGTTTATTATTAATAAATATTACTTATAAATTAATATTGTATAAAATATAATTGTTTATAAAATACTTGTACTTATAACTATTAAAGTTGTAATATATAATATAAATATTTATATATATAAAATACATTTGTGAAGAAAAATACTTGACCAATAATTATTTTAACGTGTAAAAATAACACGTTGTATTAATTATGGATTTTCAGTAAAAATTATTAACATCTTTAATACTAAAAAAACCTTTAATAATTTTACTAAATATTTTATATACAAATATATATATATATATATATATATATAGGATTTGGTTCATTTCATAAGTGTTTTTAGATAGAGAAGTGCGAGAAATAAATCTAACCAATCAGATTTTTTTCTTTAATTTTATTGTTTATTTAATATTAAGGGTATAATAGTAAATGGAATATTTGTTTTATATATGGTAAAACCAAATTTTCAGGAAAAGTTATAAGTAATTGATTTTTAATTAACTTACTTTATCGTATATTTGCTACACAATTCATCTTTTCCATTTTTTTTGCTTTGGATCAAGAATTCGTTATATATAACTAATTCAAAAGATAGTGAAATATTTTTCTTCCGTATAGGTTTTAAAATTAACCAAATCAGCCATAACTTCAACTAATTCCCTAGCCTACACTATTCACTTTTCATTTGTAGTGTAGAAGTTAGTGTGTAATTTAGGAATGCTATTTTTCATAAAAACTGCTTAGTTAATATAATACAAAACCCATAAAATGAATTATATTGTACGATTGGGTACAATATACCCTCCTTCAAACTAATTACAAATCCATAAGTTACACCCAAAAACTTTCAACACCATAAATCAATTACATTACACCAAAAATTAAAAGTTTAAACTTTTCTGAATTCGACAAATAGGTCGTAAACACTCAACCAATTACTTTAGCATAAACAAAAATTATGGTTCAAAACATGTGAAAAAACCACCAAACAAGTAGGCCATATTATGGTTGTATCTTGATCAACCTAACATCCATTGTGCATCAAGAACCTCGGTAATATTGGACCTTTTTCGTGTTTATGTCTGACAACTGAATCTTGGCCGTGAACCTCCATGACAATGGATCTTTTTTGTGTTCTACCTACATATGGAAAAACATATGTTCTATATAAATAAAGAAAACATATTATTTAAAAACAAACAAATTACACGCAACAATCAGATTATATGTAAAGGTAATAGGCTTACAATTTTAGAAACTATGACCTTGCTTTCTAGGATATAACAATCCTCCACTTCCTTCCCATATTTTAACTGAATCTATGAAACATACACCTATTAAAAGTGGTTATACCACTCATTTTATGAGCTTAAACAAGCCAACACTTCAACATTTCAAATAAATTTCAACACTTTAATATTTCATATAAATTGCACCAATTACACTATGAACACACACAAGCTAACACATAAGACATCACAATATTTTATAATTGTCTATACAATTTTAATGTTGGACCTACACAGTCCAACATATCCGTGCACATGTGATGCTACCCCTACACATGAAAAGATAGCCCTACACAAAAGTCAACGCACTTTTTAATATCACATCCCGCTAAAATACAAATTCTTGCACATATATACAACACCTACACAGACCATAAAACTAAACAAACTAACCAACAGATCATCATAATACACATACACAACTAACAAATCCCTTACACATACAAAAATACCCCTACACATAACATTTTTTAATGTTGGACTACACAATCCAATATATATAACAATGCTATACTTATACATGCATACACCTACACAAAGGTCAAAAAACTTTTTAATATCACATCCACCAAAATACAAATTCCTACGCACATACATACGAAACCTACACAGACCATCATACTTAGCAAACTAATCAACATAATAAACAAACAAAACATCATAATATGCCTACATAACTAACATATCCTTACACATATTATATACTGCCTACACAATAGGCATAGATCTACACATATATTGACAAACAGAACATCATAATAAACCTGCATTGTATATTACTTGTAAAGTTGGCATACGCCTACACATATATACTACCTACGCAGTTGGCACACCCCTACACATATAGAAAAAAACATCATATTATGCATGCAGTGTATATTAAAACATAACATTATGATAACTATGTTCATAATAGGAAATATTGTACATTGCAGAATACTTCAACACGTCGTGCTTAACAATATAGTACCCAAAAATGTATAAATAAATACAAAGAATGTATTTTAGTAGCATATATTAAAAAGGCCTAACATTTGTATAAATAAATAAAAAGAAAAAAAATGCAGTTACATCTACAAATAAAAAAGCCATACCTAAACATGATAAACATCCGGTTAGATTACAAACATAAAAGATAGAAAATACGCCAAAAAATGAAGATACTTTCACAAGGTAAAAAAATATTGTGTAGTATAGGAAGTATTGAACAACTGAGAGCAAAATGTGCAAAGTAAGAAGTTATGCTAGGTGCAATGTAGGTATAACAAAATTATATCTATTAGTAAAATAAATTGTAATATGATAGGTTGTTGTATAAGATATAATTATATCCAGTATTAGTAGTAACTAGATAAACCCTGCCGCGCTGCGGCGGAACAACGAAACAAATTTGGTCGGTATCGTTTAAGTTCGTTACGGCATCAACACTAAATTAAAATCGATTACGCTGGTTTTGGTACCGGAAAAAAATGGTTACATATTTTCGTAAAAACATTAAATAAAACGAACACTTAAAACCGGGCGTTGTGTTGGGGAGTTGACTCCTTGATTGGTTTCAGCTATGTTGAGATTTAAATTCTAGCATAATTGGAAAAAAATACATGAATAAAATGTTTTCATACATTAAACAAATGCTTGCAAAATATAGAACATGTGCAACCAGATGGAAAATGCTTGCAAAAACATTATTTAGCAAATGGGGATAGAACCTGTGCAAGAAGATGGAAAGTGTTTAGTGAGTTGCATCAAAACCATCGAACCAACATTCCACAATTATTAATCTTTTGGAATTATTTTATTTAACCAATGAGTCTAGTCTAAAAAGCAATCTAAAAAGGCAAAATGTGGCACCGACATTTTGTTTTTAATCTTATGTATAATTTAACTCCTACTGATGCCAACACCATCAAGTATGTATCAAGATTATATCAATCACATACGTAATTGAATAGTCAACAATTGTGAATAACTACACAAGCTTATCAATAACAACATCCTTGTATAAACCTATAACCTGGCACCACACTAACAAATAAACATGAGCCACGCACCCTACACAAGATCCATTTTTTAAAGATGCACCAGCAACATAGAAATACTATCACACAAATTAAGCCCTAAATCAGAATCATGCACAGTTTGGTTCAATCACTGTAGCAAATAAAGAAAAACCCGAATTAACCGACACACCTTGATTTATTGTGTTTGATTCAGTCACTGTAGCAAAATAAAAAACCCAATTATACTTGAGAAGAACACAGGCACTATCGAAGACAAAACAATTGATTATGATACACTACCAAATAGAAACAATCTCGTTCAAGCCAGTGGTTGTGTGTATCAAATTCTTCTTCTAAGATAGAATTCGCTAGATGTATAGGAATGATGGAGAGCAATTTTGGGCGTAAAACTAGGGTTTCCAGAATATTAGTACGCTACCTTTTTCTTTTAATCTGCATATTTTAGACAATTTTGCCCTTTGTTATCATAAAATAGGAGATTAAAATATCTAAATAATTACGAAAATACCATGTGTATTTTTAACCATTGATGTGCGTAATCAAGGGCTGAGATCCACTTCTCGCATTTCTCACTGTAATATCACTTCTCGCATGAACCATCCCCTATATATATATATATATATATATAGTTTTATCCAAAATTCGGAAAGGCGACAAATTTATATGACGGTTTAACAAAATATAAATTAATTATTAATTTTTAAATGTGATTGAGTTGATTATATAAATAAATATAATACCTAAAAGAACCATTTCGAAAAATATAATGCAAAGCGGGCTAGGAGGGGTTCGAACCCGCGCTTCCCAGCCAAGCAGCACCTTAACCTCCACACACCAGCCAACTGGGCTGGTGTGTCTGATATTATAAATCAGATAATAAGTTAAAAACAAACATATTTAAAGACAATTAATACCAAGAACACTAATTAGATCAATCGGCCAAATCATTAGTTGATTGGCCGATTAACCTTGGGGCTATTGCAGAGTGCGTCAAGGCGATTTCAAACATATAATTAGTTACCTATAAAGATGGTTATACACGGGCTTTTTGAAGCTACCAAGTGCCGTCAAGAACAAGAACATGATCGCAGAACAGATGCAACGAAAATATAATTAACTAGATGGGTTGTGTTCGCGATGCTATAAGGGTGGTGAGGACGAGCTTAATTGCCATATATAAATCCCTAAGTGGTATATTAATAATTTGTTTAAGTTAATAAGTATCATATACTCTCCTGGTTTCTTAATTCGTTGTGTCGATAAGCTTGATTAGGCAAGTGTCTTACAAAGAACGATTCAATTTCTATGATTTGGACGGAGATTAAGCTTCAAGAAAGGAATTGGATACGAGTATGAACAAGGATACAGGTTTGGAATATGGGATTGGATATAATATAACCATATTTGCATTTAGGTCCTTATAGTTTAGAAATGGATACCTAAAGAGATTAAAGTATTGTTTGGGGTTGATAATGCACATAAATGAAAGATATTTAAATATATTAAATAAATATACTAAATAATTAATAATAAAATAGTAATAATGAATCAATAAACACAATATTTTATTGGAAAATTTCTTGAACATCGAAATGGGTTGGGTAATGGATAAAAATGACTATATTAAAAGTCCAAGTTGTTACAATACCCCGTTATCAAGCAATACACCAAGCTTCCTTTACTGTGAATGAGTATGCATGAGTCATCTGTTTGGTTTACTGACATTATATCCCCTGGGGTCCGTTTCTTATTGGTATTAAGACGAACGCAAAGGAGGAACAATGTTTGACTGACAACGTGTTTGATCAAGTCAGTAATGAGTTTGTACGAAGTACATCAGTGATCAAGTTTATTGACTTAGGGTATTCAGATTATGAATACTCTGATAATAAGCCGCATAAAGACTCACAGTGTCCAGAAACCTGTGGCATCTCATCAATACAGGATTTGAGGCCATAAGACGATACACCATTTAAGTGTTAACCATAAAGTAGATGCTTTTATTTTGAAATTTTTAATTTTGATGATCAAAGAGACATAAGGCTTGAGTATGACAGACAATTACTTTTTTGCCTTCATTAACAATATTTTTGGAAGAGACTAACATCTCTTTCAATATGGAAATTTTATGTTTATATCACATACTTTACCCTAATTGTTTGTTTAATACCTACCAATGCACCAATACAGTTAAGCGCACACTCTTTCAAGCCTATTATTATACTGAAAATTTCAGAATAAAATGACCAACGTACTCTCATATTCTCTTTTTTGCTTCAAAACTCATTTTTTGAGGGGCAAAATTGTGAATTTTTGAATTATTTGAATGCTTCTGGATTTTATCTACACAAACGAAAAGCAAAATATTTTTGTATATTTCCCTTTTTTGCCCCCAAAAACTAAATATTTAAGAAAAAATAAAACAAAAACTATACAAACAAAATAAAAATTGACAAACCCGATGTAACACCCGTAAATTCGTAGGATATGTAATCACTTGTAAGACCTCGACCATTACTGTCTATGTGTTTTGAAGGGTTACACGAGATTTTATCAGATATGATGGAATGTGACTTTAAATCAATGCATATGTTTTAATTGACTTGAGGGGCCCAGTTATAGTTACATGGAAGATTATTAGTGAAACTTTGGAAGCAAGGAGTCGATATGAGAACTAGAGGGACCAAAGTTAGAACTTTGTGAAGTAAACACCAAGAAAAAGAAACCCTAGATTATTCATTTTGTGAATGCTTGATGGCCAAGAAGGAGAGCATGAGAAAGATGATGCACGACAGAGGTGGTGTGAGTCAGTGATTTCATCAAGTTTTCGGTTTTAGTTGGTGGTATGGAGGATTGGGGATGCTTGGATGAGGAAGGGTTCGATCAAAACAAGATTCCGGCAAAAGAGGCTTGAAATCCGAAAACTGATAGCGTGACCGTCGATGGTTCAGGCGGCCTCAGGCAAAGTATATGGTTCATGGTGGTAGTTCTCGGCGACGCGGTCGCGTGGATATATTATTTGTTTGATTTCGAGTTCGTATGACCAAGTTATGAGCAAAACAAGAGAGGGTTCGCATTCCGGCTGACGGTACAGTTTTCCATCGGGCTGTTTGGTTTTCCAGAAATAGTGAAGGCGTTTTTCAGTGACAGAAATAGGCGCCGATGTTGGGGTTCAATGAGACGAACGCGTGGATATCTTATTTGCCTAAAACGGAGTTCGTTTGCTATGGTTTCAAGGTGCTCAACTGTTAACGATCAAAACCCGACGAACTGAAAGGCTGTTTCAGGTTCTGGAAGCTGTGCAGGCTGTGGCAGCAGGCGCTAGAAACTTTCAATGGTCTGGCATGTTGAGACGAGTTCGTGGATATGTGATTTGCTCAAATTGGAGGTCATTTGATGTGGTTTCGAGCTGTACGACTGTTAACATGCAAAACCGAACGTACTAGTGGGCTGTTTCAGGTCCTAGAGGCTGTGGGTTCTGTGGCAGCAGGTGATAGTAATTTCTTAAGGTCCGGCATGTTGAGTCGAGTTCGTGGATATGTGATTCGCTCAAATCGGAGTTCGTATGGTCAAGTTATGACAATTTTAATTTTCGTTCGCGTTGGTATTTTGGGATGCTGCGCGTATGGGTTCAGAACAAGTTATACTCGAAGGTTATTTATACGTGAGTGAACGTGTCGGTTGTGCAAATTTGGAAATCTTGGGAGGTTTAATCTAGGGATTTTGCTGCTATATAATTCTAAGGCCTTTGCTTGTGAGTGATCACCTAGCGGTTCCCAGCTCGTTGATTTTTTTGTGATCTGTATCAGGTGAGTTTCATGAGGCCCATTTTTAAATGTTTTACGGTTTGGGCTAGCATACACGCTTTATGAAGATTTTACCCTTTTGAACCCTTTGAATGATATTGCGTAGATTAGATTATATTTTCTATCTATGCTAGGAAATACATGATTTATATTTGATTTAATTGGATGTGTGTGTGTGTGTCCACCACGTTAATGTTTTGGTTAAGCAATGACCGGGTTGCATGGTCGTTTTAAAATTCTTTAATTTCCCTGTTGGGAGATAAGTTGGATGTGTCCCGGGATAGTTTGACTATCCTATGGGCGAAAGGATGTTTACAAATCCCCTAACAGTTTGTCTATCCTTGGGGTGGATGTTTACTCTTGTCCTTGACTTTGTGTTTTGGACTTGAGAGGATGTGAACCGTGTTACGTGCTTAACAGAGGAAAATTATCTATTTATTTATTTTTTATGGAAGTCGTATGTTATAAATCTTAGTCGGTCTTTAATAGATTTTTTATTTATAAATACATGAACTCACTCAACTCAAGCTGGACGTGCTCGAGGCTACCCGAAACTTTTGAAGGCATTTCTAGTTGAAGAATTATTACAAAAATAAAAATAGACGTTTTCCATTTATTGCAGGGACTTATTTGTTTGATTTAAGAATTTTATTTGGATGTTTTTCCCGGATTGCGACTTGCACTTGAAAACATTTCTACTGCATGTCACTCTGAACTTATTTTAATAAATTAAATTCATTTTGACATTTACATATGACTTTTATGGAAAGATTACCAACTGTAGGACTTCCGAGTTTCAGGGTCTTACAAGTTGGTATCAGAGCCATTGTTTGAGAGAATCGGGTGTTGTTTAATGCTTGGACTTGAACTGTGAATGACATGAAGACTAGAAATGCCTACTATGGGTAACCTGCACGCCAAGAGGTAACCATGATGTTTCAATATATGCGAGGATGTTTTTTTAATTTTATTACTTGATGTGCTTGATGGAATACTAATGCAGTCATAAACATGCTTTATATCTTAATGTGCTAGATAGAAAACTAATGTACTCCTAATCAAGAAGTGTTTAGAATGGATAAGTAAAGTAAACAACTAATAACACTTGATCAGTGTTATTAGCAGTTCCCTTACTTTCCATATTCTGAATGCGACTGGTGGTTGATTACATGAGGAATTTGTCTTCATAGGAGTAAGGTATGGCTATTTAGTGTTTAGGTAGAGGACATCATGCTAGAGGCCTTGGTGGTCATACACCACGGGTTAGAGTTCTTATGTATGACTCACAAGTGTTAAAGAATGGTGATTCATTTATAGGCGAGTCTATATTTGCGCAAGGCGTACCAGCTATACCCAGATTAGTTATACAGCCCAGTTTAATACTGAGATTATAATAATATTAAATTATTAATATTATTATAATATGGACTAAGTGATAGCAAGGGAAACGAACCCCGTGCTGATCTCGCACTGAGTGCCTACAAAACCGTGAGTTTCATGACCCCACTCTTTGAACTATTTTACGAACTTTTGGGGTGGAAAGCATGTTTATACACGATATTTATCTAAACACGGATCAGGATATAAAATATCTGAACATTTATATATGAAAAGTCCCTACAAACATAATGACTGACTACGTGCTGATGAAAGATGATTATTATCGTTGATTGATATATCGAGTTGAGATAATACGAATTGCAAGACATAATGAAATTACACGAGACAGCATGTTTATATAAACACGTTATGTAATGTTAAACATAACTAATTTGGGAGACAACGTGGTCTGTAATGGCCATGGGGATAACGTGGTCTGTGATGATTATGGGGTTGTTGTGGGCAGAAGGGGGGCCACAATAACAACAAACTAAAGTTGAGTATGGCCTATGAGCCAAGTTCTGCTGCAACTTATTAAACGAACTAACTTGATTATGACATGAATGTTAAGAAAATAATGTGATTATGCGTATTGTGGGTGGATGAGGAGCCACAGTATTTGGTAATACGTGATAAATACTATATGTGTATATGTGTCTATATACATGCTATGTGATTAGCCGTAGGAAATAATATGTGTAGAATATACTAATTATTTGCGTGTACACTATATAATGTTTGAGTTTACATGGAATCATTGTGGGTGGAAGGGGGACCACAGTGGTTGATGTTAACGCGGAACCGTTGTGGGCGGAAGGGGGGCCACAGTGGTTGAGTTTATGTGGAACCGTTGTGGGAGAAAGGGGGTCCACAGTGGTTGGTTAAACACAGAAATTGGAAACAGGTAGTACGAACAAACAATCACGATTTTACCGAAATTTCAAATTTATATTATAAACCTACATGTGTGCATATGCACACACAAGGATATGGCTGTACATATTAATACAACCGTAAATACATATTTTTACATACGCGCGTACATACAAACTATGACTGTATGGTCCGCAGAACTGAGTTCGTTAAAACTTATAAAACTCACCAACTATTCGTAGTTGACCTGTTTTAACATGCTTTTCAGGTAATCAGATATGAGAAGTAATTTCCTGTGCATCACGTGTCTGATTGGTGATTGATGTCGTGGGCATTTGAGTTAGAAGTAAAGTGATTGAAGAACAGGTTTAATTGTATCACCTAGTTTGTAAAAGATGTTAGAACGATGTAATATATTGTAAATTAGCTAGTAATGTTTCTTTATGAACAATGTATTTAATACCAGTTGTATCTGTTGCATTTCCGTTTTACGCTTCCGCAATTCGCTTAACGGGGTGTGACCGAAGTTGGTATCAGAGCCATTGCTTATAAAGAATTAGGTTATCCCATAGGATACCTATAATATAACCGTAGGCTCGATTATTACTGGGAAAGTTAATAATGAGTAACGATAGATACTGATGGATGCCGGGATGAACTCGAAGGGCAAGTGATTTATTATGGTCCGGAACGTAATAACAAACTTGCTTGTACGAGGGAATTCGGGGAGAAGTCGCGGAACATATTGATAGGTAAAAATGACAACATACGTGCATAAAGGTGATGTGAAGAATATAAGACATGTGCATACGTGCTTATCTGAGACGAGGTATAGGGATACGTGTACGTACGGTACTACGGATGACATTGAATCTTATCATAACCAATATTATATTCGGTTATAATCACTATTAATTCTTATTCCAATCAAAATTATATCTTACCAAAATTAATATTATATTTTATTGTAATTAATATTATATCTGTTCATAACAAATAAAATATTTTATTTCTGCCCTAATTAATAATATCTTTTGTACGGATCTAAACTATCGAAAAACATTATCTTCTGATTAGCAATTGCACCGAAAGATGTGAGTAGTTTTACAATTGATGAAGAACCGGCGTTGCCCGTGAGTGAGAATACAAGAATGCTTCAATAAGTTTAAACTAAATCTGGTGATGTGACGGAACCACAAAAGGGGCTTAATATATAAGGCCCGGGAACGAACCGTTGGAGGTGTGACTTACAGATAATAATTTCAAGAAGACATATATATATATATATATATATATATATATATATATATATATATATATATATATATATATATATATATAATACTCCACAGTTTGAATCCAATCCTATCTTATAAACCGGTTCTTTTGACATTAATCTAAACTATTTTCCGGTCATCCTTCCAATTCTGTTGTTCAGAAACAAACACCATCCCTAGGGGAAATACCCAGTGATGAGCCCGATTTATCAAATTATAAATATGATAATTACCAAAACTGAGTTTTCAATTATAATATGAGCAATCGTTACTACCAGTACATATAATGTACTAATAATATTTCAAAAAGAAATATTAATAATAGTAATTTCCTTTACGTATCACCAGTACAACTAACTCTGATGAACCTCCCTAACTAGCAAACTCTTCGAACCATCTATGAAAGACAACCTCCAACCTCTCCTATATTTTGCTATTCCAATTGTTTATTATAGGAGAGAAATCTCATGCTCACGAAATGATGACGTGCCCCGACTGGAATGGAACCTACTTACCTCCAACTAGTAAACTACTACTTTTATTAAGTCCGACATGCCTACGAAAACTGAATGACCTGGCGAAAGAATATATTTTACGATTATAGTTAACAAACATTCAGAAGTCAGGTGGAATGTACACGGGCATTCCCATTATAACGTACTGATTAAACTCGTAATGAGCAAATATCTACCTACAGGAGAGACCGAACAAAAACAGCTTCCCAATAATGGGATTGTATAGGAACAATTGTCGTATAAGTTGTGAACTATTTATAATTGTTATAACGCGTGCTTTGATAGATAAGGATAGTATGGTATTGTCGTGTATAGCTTCTGATACTCCATACAAGCATATGGTGGTGCGCTATGCTAATATGGAGGAAGATTTGGGCATTTTTAATACAAACATTGACCCCTATTGGGTTAAAATTTCTTGTCATGAGATGACAACTTTTAATATATA
The DNA here is from genome assembly GCF_021521415.1 of Bidens hawaiensis. Lineage (NCBI taxonomy): Eukaryota > Viridiplantae > Streptophyta > Magnoliopsida > Asterales > Asteraceae > Bidens > Bidens hawaiensis. The sequence continues at coordinate 26,684 of NW_027494385.1, forward strand.
AGCAAACTTTGGCGTTTGCTAGGCTAATTTTACATACTATCCTTAGTATTCAGACTTGAGAACAAACCAGTGTGATATATACGTGTTAATTGAAATACCTGATTACTTGTTATTGTACTTCCTTTTGTGATCATTAGTGTATATGAATTTTGTTAATTGTTGGATAACTGGTTATTGTTATAGAATGGCCCCGAAGAAAGTAAACATGTTGTCTGAGGCAGATATAGCCGAGATGATCGCTCGACAACTACAAACAGTACTTCCGACAATAGCAGCACAATTCGCTACTGGTATCCATACAATTATGAATACAAATCAAGTGCCGAACGCTAACGCGGCCGTAAATACTAATCCCCCAACAAATACTAATACAACCACAAATGCTCCCCCGATAAATACTGATACTATCACAACTAATACTCCCCCGTTGAATACCAATATTACTTTCAATAATGATAATCTCCCACCGAACTTGAACAATAGTTGTAACAATCAAAATCCCCCGCAACACGGATATCAACTTAAAAACTTCATGCTATGTAAACCTATGGAATTTAGCGGTACTGAAGGACCAAATGGACTGGTAAAGTGGATCGAAAAGACTGAATCCATCATTAATATCACTAGCTGTCCACCATATTGTATTGTCAAATTTGCTACTTCTACATTTGTAGACCACACGCTAATGTGGTGGAATACTGTTGTGCAAATTCGAGGACAAGAGGCACCAATCGTATGTCTTGGACAGAACTTAAAAATTTTATGAAAAAAAACACTTTTGTCCGATAAACGAAATTCAGAAATTAGAGCAAGAACTTTGGAATCTTGAAATGAAGGGTGCAGATCACTTGGAGTATACCCATCGCTTTAACGAACTGGCTCGTCTAGTCCCATGGTTAGCTACTCCAGAATCTAAACGTACTGAACGCTACATTTGGGGTTTAGCCCCCGAAGTCAGGAGTTTGGTTAATTCAACTGGCCTTGTAACTTTCAAATACGCCGTGTTACAAGCTGGCATTGTAACTTCTGATTTGATTGGAAGTGGTGCGTTAAGAATGCCCGGGGAATCATCTGGTTCCAAACGAACCAATTATGGAGCTGGAATACAAGAAAGACAACAGATTAAATGTGCGCGCCTTGCAATACAAAATTACACTATGATCAGTTCTGATGTGAAGCAAGATAAGTATAACGGGCCTTTGCCTAGATGTGGAGAATGTGGTTATCATCATGTTGGTGAATGTCGGACCAATGTGTGTCACAAATGTGGGAAAGTGGGACACTATGCCCGAAATTGTAGAACCGTTATGAATACTATAAATCCACCAACCCAACTCCAGGACTCACAACTACCCCAACCGCAACCAACACGACAACAACCAGTCTACCAAAACCAAACCATAATAAACCGTAATGCCTGTTATGAGTGTGGTAGTGTGAAGCACATCAAAAAAGACTGCCCTAGATTGAACCCAATTGCGATGGGAAGACAAAGGCAAGGACCGACATCGACGTCTAACTCGACTAGGGTCAAGTATTGTGAATAAACCGGATAGAACAAATTTAGCAACAGGTAAGTTCCTAGTAATGCCTAATATACTTTAGTTTATTTATTACGGACACTGATAGACGTTTCGTCCTTACAAGTTATTACCTTGGAAAATATACCGTCTAGTAAAATAACAATTCTGTATACTATAGAAACCACCAAAAGTAAGACTATAAATACTAACCATATTACTCGAAAAACTACCCTCTTAACCTAAATAACTAGCTATTCCCTATCGATGCACTCCCGGTGGAAGTGAGGAGTCATTGTGTAATAGTCAGTATGGACTAGTTAATTGAGTTCAAATGAAGGTTATATATAGAAATAGAACTGCTATACTGCCTCTTCTAGATAAAGAAGTGATCCCGTACACGGAACAAAACCTAGTACCCCAATGATGAAACACGGATGAGGAAAACTATACTATCCGTAACTGAAACTTGAACTTTAAACTTTTATAGCCTTAATAACTGAGTGATGAACAAGGAAAAGTCAGGCCAGTTGTTTGGATAAACTGAGTACTAGTATAAAGATGCAAGCGAAATCTATGAAGGAATCATAGGCTCATGTGTTGTAAAGTGTGCCCTATTATAAGTTCTGGGGGAATACTAAAGATCCTCGGAGATGCTACAACAATTCGAGATACCCCATTGGAAGTGGGAAACAAACTAAAATAGAACCCTTAATATGTGTTCCTTAAACATCCCAAGAAAGCAATTCAAGCTAAATGATAGTTCCCTGACTAATCCACTCCAAATACCTTCTTCTGATTTGTAACAACTATCCAACTGAAAAACTCGCCTTAACAAAATCTTACTCTTGGTGAATTGTGTATGAAATTTTAGATTCTTAATTGGCCTAAGCACGGTCTATAATCCTCTATAAAACAATCAAATCAAATAAACTATTCAAACAATAGAGGAAAGTGAGACCAGTAATTTCAATCCTCGTACATTAACAGTCATCATAATATTATACAAGTGGTAATATACTATATTATACGAGCAAGAATGTAACTCGCCATCTTATTAAAATTGGAAAAAATTGGTGAGATCCAAAATACAAAATCCGATTCGATTTCGAGAATCATAAATAAAGATCGTAATATTAATAACAAACCGAAAGCCGCCTAAGGCTAACAAGAGGGCTATACTAAGAAATTCGAGAAGTTATCAAATTTTGAAAGTTGTTAGTTGAGTTGAGGAACGGTGAGTTGATTCTAAAATATATAGCATTGTACAAAATTGCCTTGAAAGTTAACCCCATAACGTATTAAACAAAATTATTTCACTCCCGATATTTCATATATCGAATCAAAACGAGTGCCTTACTGACATGGCAGAATTAGTATTATTTGAAAACTTTTATACAACTAAACTCTATAAAGAGACTCGTGAAAATTCTGAGCGGGGAAAATCAAACAGTTGCGACACAATAAAATCTCATTGAATAAAATTCAGTGAAATCCACAACAGGGAATCAAACGTGTTCGGAAACAGAAAAATGAATTCCGAAACAAATGATTATAAAATTTTCCCCAAAAAGAGCATATTTGGCATATTGAATTTCGAGGACGAAATTTCTTAACTGGGGGAGAATGTGACATTCGTGACAAAACGAGGTATATTATATTCATTATGTAACAAGTAAACGATAAATCGGTTAATTCGTAGTGCTTAAACGAGTAACCGACCGATACTAACTATGACCCGTATACATAATGAGGGGTCATATACGAGTTATATATATATTATAGAGGCTAACATATTGATATTTAGGCCCCAGTACATTTAAAACTCTTTAAACGAAAATGGTTTCGTTTATCGATACGCTATAAGCTTAAACGCAATCGTTAATATCAAAACGAGCATTGTAGCATCCGTGAAGCCGAAAAAGATTTATAAAACACTTATATGACATGTTCTAAGCAATCCGTGAAAATACTTTGGATTTTTACAACGAGTCAGTACGTTTTTCTTATTTTACAAAAAGAAGCTGAAAAACACTCGTTTTCGCGTTGGTTTTCGCACTCGAACTAGTTTTCTTGCGAAAAACCGAACCCGAACTAAATTTTGGATCGACTTATATGCGTGGCACGAAAAGCGAGGCACCATTTGGCCAAAAAGAGGCCCAATGGGCCCTTGTTAATTGCGGCCGCAAGAAGGGGGATGGACCCCCCTTTGTATAGCTTGTTAAATAAGCTAAGACATAAAAATATAAGTTATACCAAATACAACCTAGAAACCTCTCAGCTGTGTTCTTCAAGTTTCAGCCAAAGTTTTGAGGTAAACCATCTAATTTTCATTGATTTCATACTTAATTAACATAGTTTAAACATGAAAAATTAGTTCTTGATTAGTTTTAAACATGTTTAACCATACAAAAACCATAAAAATCAAGTAAAACCATGTTTTGATGTTAAAAATGTTTACAAACCAGGAAAATATACTTTTTTGGTCAAAAACGCGGATTAGAACATGAATACGACGTTTTTACGGTTTGAAAGTTCGGTTTGAACCCCAAACCGAAACCCTAAATATCAAGGCTGTCACATGGATGATTTATGCTTGGTTTGATGATATATGATATGTAGATACACTGAGTTTGAAACTCGAGACCCGGAGAGTCGTTTAAGCTAGCAAAACTCATCGAAAGCCGACAAGGTAAACCCGTAACACTCGTTTAAGGGCTGTTTAGTATTAGGTTGTGACGTGCTTTTTTTTAGCTTGTGAAAATTTTCAGGGAATTAGGGATCATATAAATGAGTCCCTGTTCAAATTTGGTAATATTTCAATAAACGGAGAATATTTGGTGAATTTATTTCCGTTTATGAGCGTTTGTTTGGGAAAAATAGCTAAACATATTGAAAAAATTATGAAATTTGGATTTGAAGATTAATATGTGATGTTAAGATCACTGGTAAAGTTTGGGGATCATTGGAAATGCCTAAGCATGGTTTGTGCAATTATGATTTAACCGAATTTTAACAGCCGAAAAACGCACAAAAAGGCATTTTGTCAAAAGAGTTAGGTTCTGGAGATTTTGCAGGGGCTATGTAATAACATTGATGCCATTTGTAAAAATTATCGGATTTTTCGGAGGTCGTATGATATAAACGGGACATTTATTACACAATTTTAACCTATTAAATGAATTTTTATAAATAAATAATTAATCATAAAATTTCTGAAAATATTTTAATAAAATTCTCCATGTTTTAATGTATTTTTCAAAAAATTACATAAATTATATATAAGTACATATTTAGTTATGATTAATCAAAGATTTAAATTATAATTGGTTTAACGAAACCGGCAGTTTTGTGTTTAACGGACTGACTGGTATGTCAAAATGTCAAAAGTGGTCAAATATCATATTTTTGATAAAACTGTATCAGGTGAGTTTCATGAGGCCCATTTTTAAATGTTTTACGGTTTGGGCTAGCATACATGCTTTATGAAGATTTTACCCTTTTGAACCCTTTGAATGATATTGCGTAGATTAGATTATATTTTCTATCTATGCTAGGAAATACATGATTTATATTTGATTTAATTGGATGTGTGTGTGTGTGTCCACCACGTTAATGTTTTTGTTAAGCAATGACCGGGTTGCATGGTTGTTTTAAAATTCCTTAATTTCCCTGTTGGGAGATAAGTTGGATGTGTCCTGGGATAGTTTGACTATCCTATGGGCGAAAGGATGTTTACAAATCCCCTAACAGTTTGTCTATCCTTGGGGTGGATGTTTACTCTGGTCCTTGACTTTGTGTTTTGGACTTGAGAGGATGTGAACCGTGTTACGTGCTTAACAGAGGAAAATTATCTATTTATTTATTTTTTATGGAAGTCGTATGTTATAAATCTTAGTCGGTCTTTAATAGATTTTTTATTTATAAAAACATGAACTCACTCAACTCAAGCTGGACGTGCTCGAGGCTACCCGAAACTTTTGAAGGCATTTCTAGTTGAAGAATTATTACAAAAATAAAAATAGACGTTTTCCATTTATTGCAGGGACTTATTTGTTTGGTTTAAGAATTTTATTTGGATGTTTTTCCCGGATTGCGACTTGCACTTGAAAACTTTTCAACTGCATGTCACTCTGAACTTATTTTAATAAATTAAATTCATTTTGACATTTACATATGACTTTAATGGAAAGATTACCAACTGTAGTACTTCCGAGTTTCGGGGTCTTACAAGTTGGTATCAGAGTCATTGTTCGAGAGATTCGGGTGTTGTTTAATGCTTGGACTTGAACTGTGAATGACATGAAGACTAGAAATGCCAACTATGGGTAACCTGCAGGCCAAGAGGTAACCATGATGTTTCAATATATGAGAGGATGTTTTTTTAATTTTATTACTTGATGTGCTTGATGGAATACTAATGCAGTCATAAACATGCTTTATATCTTAATGTGCTAGATAGAAAACTAATGTACTCCTAATCAAGAAGTGTTTAGAATGGATAAGTAAAGTAAACAACTAATAACACTTGATCAGTGTTATTAGCAGTTCCCTTACTTTCCATATTCTGAATGCGACTGGTGGTTGATTACATGAGGAATTTGTCTTCATAGGAGTAAGGTATGGCTATTTAGTGTTTAGGTAGAGGACATCATGCTAGAGGCCTTGGTGGTCATACACCACGGGTTAGATTTCTTATGTATGACTCACAAGTGTTAAAGAATGGTGATTCATTTATAGGCGAGTCTATGTTTGCGCAAGGCAATTGCGCATGAGATTTTTGAGTTATGATTAATCAAAGATTTAAATTATAATTGTTTTAACGAAACCGGCAGTTTTGTGTTTAACGGACTGACTGGTATGTCAAAATGTCAAAAGTGGTCAAACATCATATTTTTGAATGAAATTGATAAAAACGAACTTTTTACGAGAATTCCGGACAATCCGGATAGATTGTGCGCGTTTATTCTTAAATCAAACTGAATAAACGGAAACAGACCCGAGGCTAATCCGGTACCCCAGTATGTGATCCTTCTTTATAACTTAATCATTTTATTAACCAATACATTTACCTAATCTTATTTTCCCATAACTGTTTTATGAACGCGTAAACGAACAACTTGGCCCAGCTGGGAAAACGGGAATCTGAGCCAAGTTCAGTTTTAAGTATTAGACATTAAACAACATCACAACCTAAGTCTATTACCACTTTCTGGGCGTACCAGCTATACCCAGATTAAGTTATACAGCCCAGTTTAATACTGAGATTATAATAATATTAAAATATTAATATTATTATAATATGGACTATAGGGACTAAGTGATAGCAAGGGAAACGAACCCCGTGCTGATCTCGCACTGAGTGCCTACAAAACCGTGAGTTTCATGACCCCACTCTTTAAACTATTTTACGAACTTTTGGGGTGGAAAGCATGTTTATACACGTTATTTATCTAAACCCAGATCAGGATATAAAATATCTGAACATTTATATATGAAAAGTCCCTACAAACATAATGACTGACTACGTGCTGATGAAAGATGATTATTATCGTTGATTGATATATCGAGTGGAGATAATACGAATTGCAAAACATAATGAAATTACACGTGACAACATGTTTATTCAAACACGTTATGTAATGTTAAACATAACTAATTTGGGAGACAACGTGGTCTGTAATGGCCATGGGGATAACGTGGTCCGTGATCATTATGGGGCTATTGTGGGCAGAAGGGGGGCCACAATAGCAACAAACTAAAGTTGAGTATGGCCTATGAGCCAAGTTCTGCTGCAACTTATTAAAGGAACTAACTTGATTATGACATGAATGTTAAGAAAATAATGTTATTATGCGTATTGTGGGCGGATGGGGAGCCACAGTATTTGGTGATACGTGATAAATACTATATGTGTATATGTGTCTATATACATGCTATGTGATTAGCCGTAGGAAATAATATGTGTAGAATATACTAATTATTTGCGTGTACACTATATAATCTTTGAGTTTACATGGATTCATTGTGCGTGGAAGGGGGACCACAGTGGTTGATGTTAACGCGGAACCGTTGTGGGCGGAAGGGGGGCCACAGTGGTTGAGTTTATGTGGAACCGTTGTGGGAGAAAGGGGGTCCACAGTGGTTGGTTAAACACGGAAATTGGAAACAGGTAGTACGAACAAACAATCACGATTTTACCGAAATTTCGAATTTATATTATAAACCTACATGTGTGCATATGCACACACAAAGATATGGCTGTACATATTTATACAACCGTAAATACATATTTTTACATACGCGCGTACATACAAACTATGACTGTATGGTGCGCATAACTGATTTCGTTAAAACTTATGAAACTCACCAACTATTTGTAGTTGACCTGTTTTAACATGCTTTTCAGATAATCAGATATGAGAAGTAATTTCCTGTGCGTTACGTGTCTGATTGGTGATTGATGTCGTGGGCATTTGAGTTAGAAGTAAAGTGATTGAAGAACAAGTTTAATTGTATCACCTAGTTTGTAAAAGATGTTAGAACGATGTAATATATTGTAAATTAGTTAGTAATGTTTCTTTATGAACAATGTATTTAATACCAGTTGTATCTGTTGCATTTCCGTTTTACGCTTCCGCAATTCGCTTAACGGGGTGTGACAATAACTCATCCGAATCAACACCAATTTCAACAAACAACTCGTAATCACACCACGAACAAACCCTGACTAGTCCGAACAATCAATTCTCATCCAAACTCGTCCGAATTCACTCAAAACTAAACTCATAACACTCGGTTCCGTACATAAACAATCAAACTTCAATTCAACCAAATTACAACAATAAACAAATTAAACTTACACGAAGCTCATAAATCTGATTACGCTGATTTATGATCTGGATCAACTCAATTATCCATCTCACAATGATAATTGATCCAAAATTAATCAAAACAGTTATCATTCAATTCACCTCAATAATCAAAAATCTAGGCTCTAATACCACTTGAGAAACCTATTACAGACGAATCGATTTCAATTCATACTTTAAGGATCTAGTTCTATGATATATTGTCGGTGATTGAATACATTATGCGAAGTGTGTGTGTTGAGAGAGTAATTTGGCAGAGTAACGACACTTGATAAAATAATTCGCATTTCATTTAATACAAGCTATATATATTGAAGACGATACCCATTCGTTATACATTAAATAACGAATGGGATCCATTCGTCTTCATACCCTAACTTAACTTAATAGTATAGCGAATGACTCATTCGCTTTACCCGATTCGTTAAGCACACTTAACGAATGGTACATAATTATAACAGATAGTTCATATCAATTATCATTCAATTCACCTAAATAATTGAATGTCTAGGCTCTGATACCACTTGAGAAACCTATTACGGATGAATTGATTCCAATTAATACTATAAGGATCTAGTTCTATGATATATTGTAGGTGCGTAACATCCCGAAATTTCTGTAAATAATATTTAATATATTATTTACGTTGGAAGAATTAGTTGGATCTAGTAGAAAAATAATAATAATATAAAAATAAGGATAATAAGATGGTAGGATAATTACATGAAAATTAATTATGGACTAAAGATGAAGATGGGCCTAAGGTCCATGGACTTAAGGGGTATAAATACCCCTTAAACCCTAAATCATTTCCATCTCCATCATTTTACAGCTTAGCCTTCACCATAAAAAACACACACTTAAGTTAAAGACTCTCTAGTCTATTCTATTCAACAATCCAAGACCAACCGAAGGTAAGAAATCATTTATCTTAGCTGACACAACATTCTAGAACCCAACACCGCAGCCCCGTGATGCCGAATGAGCTGTTTGAATCTAGGTCTAGATTTATTCGGGTGTTTAACCAACCAAAAACAAGCTTATGGGCCACCTTAGCTCATAACTGGACACCCAGAAGCAACCTAAGTCATAAACGATCAAACTCCGGCCAACCATGGTGATTAACGGCGGCTAACGGCGCCGAAATCAAAGAAAGACCACAAAAACCCGAATAAAGGAGATGAACAGTACTTATTCGGGCGTATAAGTATATACGCTGAATAAGTCTGAGCAGCGCATAAGTATGCAAGCCGTATATGCGACATATGTATACATGTAACATATGTATGCACGTGTAAGTATTTTTGCAATGTGAAACTATGTATGCAGCGTGTAAGTATGTAACAACGTGTAAGTGTGTATGTAACACATATGTATATAATTATGCCATATATGTATATACACCATGTATGTATGTATGTATGTCGTATATGTGTATGTACCATATACGTATATGTAACTTGTATATATATGTATGTCGTATATGTATAACTTATGCGCTAGAAGGACATATGCTTTGGAACGACTTATACTGTGGAATATCTTATACATTGAAAACAACTTATACACCAGAGAGGACTTATACACTAGAACTGTTTCAAAATAAACGAAAGATAAGCTGCGTATATATAAGTAACGATAGATTTGAACTTATATGATGTATGAACTAAAGATAAGTAATTAAATAATAAGGAAAGGTAACGAGAAATGACTTAGAAATATAATATAATAAGAAATTGATAAGTGATGCTTGTTAATTGATACACAGTTAGCCGTGCACAACTCAAGAAGGGCATTACCGTAAACTCATAAAGGAATCGCTTGCTGGTGAGTTTATAGACCCCTTTCCTTGCTATGTATTGGGGCTGTGTGCATATTCAATGTGATTAGTTAATTCACTTACCTTATGTGGTAAGTGTATGCCATATATGATTTATGTGATAGTTATTGAAGTTATGAATGAATGTTTGTCGGTACGTGAAAAATCTTCGGATATTGCACGTATCACCAGGGAAGATGATCGTTAGAAGATGTGACTATTATAGATATGATGTATGCATGATATATGTATTTTATATTAAAGATTGAGAGTATGTATGAAAGTTTATATAAATAAATATAAAGAAAGTATGGTATGGTTGTATGGAAAGAAGGGAACCGAGCCCTATTAATAGTCGGGGAAGAAGGGAACCGAGGCCTAATAATACTCGAGGAAGAAAGGACCGGACCCTAATAATATGCGAGGAAGAATGGGAACCGGGCCCTAATAATGCTCTTTAAAACGTATAAGTATGTAAAGAAAGATTATTATAAAAGTTTGAAAGAAAGAAAGAATGAAATATAGAAAGAAGGTGTATACTTATGTATGTACAAAAGAAAGACAAACAGGTTAAGTAAGTAACATGTTCGAATATGTATAAGTAAGTATGTGTATGTATTGTTTATAGCCTGATTAACTAGAACTCACTCAGCGTAACTGACTTTTAGTATGCACGCAGGTAAATAGACTGAAGCAGCTGGCTTGAGGAGGACACGTGGCATAACTGACTTTTGTTACAATAAGCTATTTTATGTTATGTTTTAAATACAATATTTAAATGTTTTGTAATGAATGATTGAAGTTTTATTATTTCGAGAAAGTTTTAATTAACTCTGATATTTAGAACCGTGTTTATGAGTAAATCCAATGCCAATGTAGGGAACCAGTAATAGGGCCTTACAAGTTGGTATCAAAGCATAAGTTCGAGAGAATTAAGCATCCTACATGCTTAGACTCGAAAAGAGAATGGGACATAATAAGAAGATGGCAGTTCAAGAAAGCCATTTGTCACTCAAGCAAGCTAAGTAAAGGTAAAGTATATGATTAAATTCATGTATAATGTAAGAATGTGTAAGGAAGTTAGCTTAATTTCTAGTGATATGAATGTATGATTATATTGACTGTTTAATTACCTAACTGTTTAGAAGTAGAACCAGCACAAATAGACTCACAAGGGGAAGTGTATAGGACATGGAAAGTAGCGTGATCAACTAGCTACTGTTATTACCTGTTAGCCTTGCTATCCCTGTACTAAATAGTTTCTTGAGTGATGATGTTTGTGTTTCCTTATAGAATACGAATAGCTGGAGCGAGCAAGGTTGTTGGTCAAGGAGGTCATACGGGACGTTGTAGTAGGCCACGTATTACTCGGGAACCTTCGGTAAAACCAGTTACTAACACGAGGGAGGAAAGAAGTGCAACCGTGTGAGATTAGTGCAGTAATGAAGGGTATCAACTAGATCCTGCTGTTCATGCCGCCATTGCTCAAGCTGTAGTTGCTGCAATGAAAAATCTGCATCCTAGCAAGTTTGCTGAGAGCCGTGCCAGGACCGTTGAGAGGACCGGGGAGAATGGTAAGAATGGTGATGAGAGAGAAAGAAATGTGACTTGAGTAAGGTCAGGTCTGTGAAGAGAAGATAGACAGAAAATGGCTCGCTCCTTCTAAACAACCGGGTACTGTTTTGTGGAACCCTAAGGATAAGGAGCCGAGGGTGTGGGAGAAGAAGTTATGCAAAACGTGGGTTAAGATACATGGTGGTGATTGCAGATAGAGTAAGGGTACATGCGCTTGCTACAAGTGTGGAAAGATTCATAATGGAGAGTGCAAGCTTGGTTCGAATGCTTGCTACGAGTGTGGAAAAGTAGGGCATTATGCTAATGAACGCAATGCAAAGCTCGCATGCTACAAATGTGGTAAGACTGGCCATATGGCGAGAGAGTGCACTTATGGTGAAGCTGGGGAAGCGGGAGGAAAGATGTCGATCAGTCGAGGCCAAGGACTAGGGCCTACATGCTGACTCAGGAGCAGGCCAAACAAATCACTGATGTTGTGATAGGTACATTTCTAGTAAACGGTTTTCCGTTTATGTGTTATTTGATTCATGTGAAAATGGGAGTTTTGTAGCTACGACATTTAGTAAGTTAGCCAAAATGAAATATTTTCGTGAGCCTGAGACTTTTAAGGTACAAACCTCAAGTGAGACTTCGGTTAGGATAATGAGAATGGTTAGGGATTGTAAGATAGAGTTAGAGGGACGTGAGTTCCCTATTACCCTGTATGTTATGATCTTAAGAGGGTTTGATGTGATCTTGGGAATGGACTGGTTATCTGAGCTTGAAGCTAAGATAGTGTGCAAGAGTAGATTAATAAGGTTAAAATCCTTGGATGGTAGTATGTTGACAGTTTATGGTGATAAAGAAAGCTCAGGGATTAATGTCATCTCGATGATCAAATCTGAAGGATTGTTAAGGAGAGGGTGCGGTACCTACATGGCGTATGTTGTCATAGCTACGGCTGAGGCGAAAGAAATGAAAGATGTTCCTGTTGGGCGCGACTACCCAATAGTGTTCCCTGAGGATCTTCCGGGGTTAACGCCGCTACGAGAGTTAGAGTTTCAGATAGACTTAATATCAGGAGCACAACCTGTCGCGAAAGCACCAGACCGTCTGGCGCCGTCTGAGATGAACGTATTGATGTCCCAACTAAAGAACTCTTCGATAAAGGTTTTATTAGGCCGAGTGTTTCCTCGTGGGCACACCGAGTGTTTCCTCGTGGTGATTGTTCTCAAGAACAACAAGAAAAGATTGATAAAGAATTGGAAATGTCTCTAAAGAAATGATTGATGCTGAAGAAGATATTTCTACTGAGGATTCTCCAAAGAGTTTTGAATCAATTCCAAAAAAAATTTTTAAATCATTTTTACCACCTGATATATTTGAAAGTTTTGAAGGTTGGTTTAATGGCGATGAAGTGCCACATGGGAAGATAGATTTTGGAAGTGATGATAAGTTAGAGGAGGAAACTAGTGAGATTGACGCTGCTTAAAGAGTGAACAAAGTGAAAATTATGAGTTGACTAATCAAGAAAAAGTTCTGTTGAGGATGATGTTTCTATCCTTCAAGCTAACATGGCCGGTCATGTAAAATTTTCTCCTGATGAAATTCAACGCATTTGTAAGTCATATGAAGAAAAAGAATTTGTTATTAATTCCTTGATTACAGATTTTAATTTACTTAAAAGGGATTATGACAAGACGTTTCTTGATTTCAAACTGTGAAAGAGGCTTATGACAAACTTCAAAACTGTGAGAAAAATTTGTGGGGCAAAATTTTGCCAGAATAATAAACTATTACTATGCTCACTCACACTGTTAATGACAAGCAAATTGCCATTAATAAACACATGGATGAAAAGGTTGAATTAAAAAGAGAATTGGAATTAATTAAAATTGAAGTTGAACGTGTTGAAACAAAGATGACAAGTTATTCAGCTTCTAGATATGTTTTGGATCACATTATTCCAGAAGAGTGATGGACATAGTGATAGATATGTTTTGGATCACATTGTTCCGCCTCCTATCTAAATTCCTTATGTTCCAAAAGAACCCGAAGGATTCATCAAGGCGTTGAATGTGGTGACCGATTCACCACAACATGATATTATGAGTGATGAACATGGTGATAAAGAGAGGTGTAGACAAGAAAGTGGTTAAAAATATTTTTGAATTGGGTGTATCTTCAAAGACCAAGAAAAATGATAGTTTTTTATAGAAAGAAAGGGTCTGTTGGTCAGAACTGGGTGGCAAAGCATAAAACTACTAAACAAATTGTTAACTCATGTGATAAACAAGTTGTTAATTCAACTAATGAAGGTTCTGTGTTTATAAATGATCTAGTGGTTGAACAATCTGATGAGTCTTCAAATGTGGAAGTTAATCATCTTGAGGAACAAGTTGTTTTATCAAGTTCATGTTCGTCTGATATTGAATATGATGATTTTGAGGACGTTTTGAATGAAAAAATGAAACAACCCAAGATCAAGAAGGTTTGAGTTTCCTTGTTTCACTAACTACTTATTTCTGTAAGGGCTCTCAAGTTCTAATGATTCTCGTTGGATAATGGATAGTGGAGCCTCTCGCCACATGACTGGAACTCTTCATCTTTTAAAAAATGTCCAATCTATTCGTGGAGGGTATGTGGGATTTGTAGGAAATCAAGGTGGTCAAGTTGTTGGAGATGGGACATTATCAAATGGGAAAGTAATGTTTGAAAATGTCAACTACATCACTGAGTTAGAGAATAACCTACTGAGCATATCTCAAATCTGTGATAAAGGCTTTTCAACTCATTTCACAAATCAAGACTGTTTGATTCTTAAGCCATGGTTTCAAATTCCAGATGAGTGGATTTTAATAAAGGCACCAAGAGAAGGATCTTTATCTGTTGAACATGAATGTTGCTTCTTCAACACAAGGCATGTTCAGTGTTTCGTAACCAAAGCATCTGAACGGAATCTGTTCTATGGCATCGTCGCATGGGTCACATCAATATTCGGAAAATGAACTTTCTTGTTCATAATCAATTAGTTGAAGGAATGAATCTTAAAGGTTTTCATTTGAGTTCTGAATGTTTGAGTTGCAAGAAGGGTAAACAAAAGAAAAAGTCACACCAGACAAAATATGTGAATACAATTAACTTACCGTTTGAGAGGGTTCATGTGGACTTATTTGGGCCTGTGAATGTGAAAAGTATCACTAGAGAACTGTACTGATTGGTGGTGACTGATGATTATTCCCGTTTCTCATGGGTAATGTTTCTTGAGTAAAAGGATGAAACATTTGACAATTTGATTATCTTATTCAAAAAGCTTGAAATGTTATACAACTTGCCAATATGAAGAATTAGAAGCGACAATGGCTCCGAAATCTTAAATATTGTAATGACCGGGGTTTTCTTCATGAGTTTAGCACTCCGTATACACCACAACAAAATGGTGTTGCTGAACGAAAGAATTATACTCTGATTGAAATAGCTAGGGCAATGTTGGCGGATTCGAAGCTACCTATGAGTTTCTGGTCTGAAGCTGTTTCCTCTGCGTGTTAAACTCTTAACCGTGTCCTCACTATAAAAAAGTATGGCCAAACCTGTTTTGAGCTACTTAATAGATGTAAGCCTACATTGAAGTGGCTTGAGCCGTTTGCATCCCAGTGCACTATTCTGGATCCTAATGGTACATTTGGTTCAAAGTCTGTGGATGGTTTCTTCGTGGGTTATGCTAGTCCTTTAAGAAGAGTTTTTTTACCTAGCATCAACCGTATTGTGCAAGTACAACATGTGGATTGTTAAAGATTTGCAACTCCTATTCAAAGGAAAGGTAATTTCTGGATGTTTGATTATGATAGTTTGTGGAGCGGTTTCTCATTCCCAGAAGAAGAAATTTCTGATGAAATGGCCACACTGTTGTTTCAACAATATTCTGAAGAAGTGTATCAAGAAAATAGTGAACAAGAAGTTCCAATCTTTAATGAAGATCTGAATTTAGATAATGATTCTCATGTGGATGATACTCCGGCAATACCTTCTTTTGACGATGATGGTGAAGATCATATTGATGTGATTGAGTCATTGATTCAACCAACACCTGATCCTGTTATTTCTGATCATGTGGTTACCACTCATGTGCTTGTTGATGAGGTGATTACTGATGACACTGTCACGAATCTTCCGAATGATGTGATAGTTTCTGGTGTAGTTATGCCTTGAATTTTATCATATCATCTAGCAGACAACATCATTGGAGATCTGAACACCGGTGTTATTACTCGAAGACAACTGGATGAAGGTTTATGCTGTTATTACTCTCAAGTTGCCCCTCTTCAAAACTAGCTCTCATTTAAGTGTTTTTTTTTCACAAATCGAACCGAAAACATACAAGCAAGCATTACCTGAAGAGAGTTGGGTAAATGCAATGCAAGAGGAATTGCTACAATTTGAAAGGCTTGGAGTTTGGAAGCTTGTAGATTTACCTGAGGGTAAAAGGTGTATTAACACAAAGTGGGTGTTCAAATGCAAACGAGATGAAAATGGTATAATTTTCCGGAACAAGTCTCGATTAATGGTTTTAGGGTATAATCAAAGAGAAGGGATTGATTTTAGTGAGATCTACGCTCCCGTTGCTAGACTTGAAGCAATTAAAATTTTCTTAGCTTTTGCATCTTGGAAGTGATTCAAGGTTTACGAGTTGGATGTGAAGTCTGCCTTCCTGAATGGTAAACTGGGTGAAGAAGTCTTTGTTGGACAACCACTGGGTTTTGTCGATATTATTTTCAAAGACAAAGTGTACTTGCTAGATAAAGCTTTATACGGTCTTCATCAAGCCCTGAGAGATTGTTATGATACGTTGTCTCCACACTTGTTAGACAAAGGTTTTATTCGTGGCACCGTGGACTGTACACTCTTCACTAAGGAGGTGGATGGACATTTGCTGACAGTCCAGGTCTATATGAACGATATCATTTTTGGGTTAACGAATGATGCCCTGTGCAGATATTTTGAGGAGGTTATGAAATCAAAATTTGAAATAAGCGTTATGGGAGAATTGAAGTTTTTCTACGGTTTGCAAGTCGAACAAGAGTCTGAGGAAATCTTTATTCACCAGACAAAATATGTTAATGATATCCTTGAAAAGTTCAACATGGCTGACTCATCGACGAGTAGCACTCCTATTGCTGTGAATCATGGAATTCGTCCTGATCCCACTAGGGAAAAGGTCTATGAAACACTCTACCGTTCCATGATTGGTTCCCTCATGTATCTTACTGCATCTAGGCCAGTCATCATGTATCCAACCTGTATTTGGGCCCGATATCAATCCTGTCCAAGGGTCTCTCACCTAACGTTGGTGAAGAGGATACTTTGATATCTGAAGGGGAATTCTGGGGTCGGTCTTTGGTATCCTCGAGACGATGTATTTGAGCTAAGATCTTTTTCGGATTCGGATTATGGTAGTGGCAATCTGAATGCCAAATCTACCACCACCGGCCGTCAATTCTTTGGTAATAGGCTGGTGACATGGCAATGTAAGAAGCATATGACCGTGTCGCTATCCACCCGTGAAGTCGAATATGTAGATGCTTCTAGTTACTGTTCTCAGGTTTGGTGGATACAACAACAAATGCGCGACTACGGTTTGAATTTTCTTACTATTTCTATTTTTGTAGATAATACTGCTGCTATTTCTGTAACTAAGAACCCGCTAAGTCACTCGAAAACTAAACATATTGATATCCGTTATAACTTTATCCGTGACTGTTACGAGAAGAAGTTGATTACCATGGATAAAATTCACACCGATGAGCAAAAAACTGATCTTTTTGCTAAAGCTTTCGATAAAAACAGATTTTTGTATTAGTTGGGGATTAATGGTTTAAAGTCTATGGGCGGTGGGAAAGAGAGTGATACCGAGGTTATGGATTCCGACCTTTGAGTAATCATTCACCGAGTCACATTTTATTTGTAAATAGTTTTTTCTTTAAATGGTTTTTGATTTTACGGGGAGAAATAGGTTTGGGAAAAATTCCAAAAGATTGTGATTTCAGTTTGTATATATTAAAACCAAAAACATTCAAATATGACCTCTCTCTGAAAATTATGTCAATTTTTTATATTCAATTGACATATATTTGTATATGTTTTGTCCTGATATTTACTTGTATATATTCGGGAGAACCATTTACCTGAGAATGGAAAGTAACTGGGGCGTTTGGTAAAAATTTCAAAAACATTGAAAAATGTGAAAAATTCAAAAACAATAGATAATTTCTCCTCATAATGAGTTTTGAAGCATAGAAGGGAAATGATAGTACATTGATTGTCATGGTCCAAATCCGGTAAATTGAAGAATAAAAGTCTATTGCTTAATGTTCGGTGTATGGGTAGGCTTTTGAACAAACAAGTAAGGGAATAAGTGATATAAACATAAATTTCCATGTTGAAATATGGGTTAGTATTCTTGCAAAAGTCTGGGTAATGAAGGCGGAAATGTAATAACATGTCATACTCAAGCCTTATGTTTCAGTAGATCGCAAAAATAAATTGTTAATAAAGAGTTGTAAGCGTCTGGTACACACTCTACACTTCAACGATGTATGGTTTTATGGCCTTCAATCTTGTATTGATGTGATGCATTAGGTTTATGGAGCCATGAGATCTTTATGCGGTTTTCATATGGGTATTCGAAAGAATATTTCAAATCTTGCTCAAGCGAGCGAACCCTTGACAAGTCATTAAACTTGATCACTATGTACAAAAGTACAAAATTTCACTACTGACTTGATCAAAAATGTTAGCCATACATTTGTTCCTCCCTTGCGCGCGTCTTAATACCTTTAAGAAATGGACCCCAGGGGAATACGATGTATGTAAGCCGACATATGAAATCGTGCATACTCATCCTTGGAAAAGGAAGCTTGGTGTATTTCTTGATAACGGGGGTATGCCTTGTTGTGGAAAGCCACTGCTATTATTGCTAAAAGTTAAAATTGTTTTAAAAAGTTTTGATCTGCTTGTTCTAAGGTTTAAGTCAACTTGGGGTGACATGGGAAAAATCAAAATAACCCTGAATCAAGATTAGAAAGTGATTATGTTATGATATTATGTGCTTAATTGAACCATAATCATATCACTGATGTCTCTGAATCTTTTGTTACAAAAGTTTAAGTGGACAACAATATCCATAACCGACTTAACATCAGACATAATTAAACTGAAAACCGTGTGGAAGAACTGATTGATCAATATGATTCTTTGCTCAACTCCCAAAAATATGTGCTTCAATATTATTTGTCTTTTTGATTTATTTTGTTTTGATTACTTGCATTAAATTTTTTCTGGAATTTGTTTTTATTTTTTCTTTGAGTTATTTTTTGCCTTTGGTGAAAGGTAATTGGGGTCTGGATATCCAAGAATCAGAATTGAGAGTTTGTTTTCTAACAAAATTTATTAAAAAAATGTGATTTAAATGCTTTATACAGTTGATCTAGGTCATTAATTTGGACTCGGTTATTTTCTAATCAAAAATTTACAATTGGTTTCAAAGCTTAGGGCTCGTGTGTATTTCTGGATCAACCACATCAATTTTTTGTTAAAGATTATTCAAGGTCATTAATTTGGTCTTGATTTGAATAATGTGTGAAAATTTGGTTAAAATGTAAAAAGTCAAAATTGATAGACTTATACGGACGTATAAGTTAAGATTACAGGCGTATAAGTGGGGATATAAAAGGATGTTATCCGGGTTAGTCTCTTTATTCTTAAAGATCATAACTTTCTTTGAAACTTACATGGCCGATTCTTGTTAAAAATTTGGTCTGTGTAAATCTGTGTTTGGTGTGCTCATTGTATTTGCGGTTGATTCACACACTGCAGTTTTGAAAAATATGTGAAGGGTTTATCGCAATGAACAGTGACTGTTGAGATTTGGACTGAATTGAATCTAATCTTTTTTCTATTCATAGGGTGTTTTTTGGGATTGATTTACGATGTTATTTCGAACTTACTTGTCTATAATTAGTGGTCTGATTTTGTCGGAATTGATTAATTGTATTTTTTACGTAGGTTTATCTGATCGGCGTATAAGGTCAACAAACTTATCCGTTTGTATTCTTATCCGGTTGAAAGACATATACGGATGTTGCACCTTACATGTTGTTTAGGTTAGACCGAAGAACAAGACTTATATGGTGTAAAATCTTATATGTGTTTGTACCTTATTCGTTTGTGAATGTTATACACTGAATGGATTTATACATGAATAAAAACTTACTATGTTTAAATTTGTTTTTATAATTTGCTAACATCTTCATTGTTTGTTTGTATATGTGTAGATGGTGTGTTCTAAGGATTTTTATGCAAATCATAATATTTGTGCTTTCCTTGATGGTTCGGATGACAAAATGGAACCTTTTCGTGTTATTCTACCATTCTTTGAGAGATCAAGGATTCATAAAGAAATCACAGCAAATACAGTTATTATCAAGGAGCTGATTTCTGAATTCTGGAACAATGCCAAACTTTGAAGAGGAATGTATCAAGTCAGTAGTAAAGAAAAGGGAAGTTATCGTATCTGAACAAGTTATTCGAGATGTTCTGGAACTTGGAGATAATTCTTCTGATCCTACACGTCTAGATGAAAGATTGGTTAAAGGTTGCTTGTTGAGAATGGGATACCAAAATGAGTTGAACAAAGGATTCTTGAAGACTGGGCTTTCAAGACCATACAAGTTTTTAGTTCATGTGATTGTTCATTGCTTTGGGTACAAGAAAGGTGGATACGAGGAGATATTGGATTATCATATGTGTATGATGACTGCTCTAAGCTTGAATCTGAAGTATAACTTTTCAAAAGTTATCTTTGAGCATATGAAGCTGTATTTTAACAACAACAAATGGTTGATGTTCCAAGATTATTCAGCTGATTATTTGTCATCAATTTTCGGGTATTGAGAAGTCTGGTGAAGTGATGAAGATTGCACATATGTGAGTAAAATGGATGTGCTAAACTCAAGACTTATAGGAACAAAGATGAAGATCAAATTCCAAAATTCAGATATTTGTTTGGACATCTGTTAAACTCTGATTATGTTGCTATTTCGAATAATCAAGGGAGAAAGGATGATAGTGAATCTGATAGAGAAAATGAAAACATGAGAATGCAAGGGTTTGTTTCTTCAGGAGTAAAGTGGTTCGTTAAAGCTGAAGATGCTGATACTGCTGAAGGATTTCAAAAGAATAAGAAGATACGTAAGTGTGAAGTAAAAACTAAGGTTGTTACACCACCAGTTCAAGTTATTAAAGAACCAGTTCAAGATTTACAAGATTCTAATGTTGAACATTTTGAGGATGATTCTGAATCTGATCGGGAAATTCATAAGAATTTATTGTCTGACCCTCGTGGTTTACATGATTTTCTGAAAGAACGAAGGACAAAGAAAAATTCGGATGATAATGATGAGTCCTATATTCCAGAAGAAAGTCAAAATCAATTGAAGAAGAAAAGACGTGTAAAACTAATGGTCAAGAGGTCTGTGAATGATAATTGCTAGTTGATGAATCTGATGAGCAAGATAACCAAGGAGTGAACACTTATAAAACTCTTGAGGTAATTGAACTTTTAGAATTTGGAAAATTGTCTGAAAAAACACCGGCTGTTGAGGTGAACTTAGATGACACTATTGATCGTTTGTTGAAGACACCAAGGTTTACTCCAAATCCATGAAGATCTACACCAGAAAACACCTACAGATGATCGTAATGCTGCATATCCTAATATGTCACAAAAATATTTTTTCGATGTATTTCTACAAATAGATGTACTATCGAAAGAAGATGTTGAGACTCTGAAAGAGAAAGTTGCTAATCAAGAGGTGAAGATTGATAGTTTGATTGATGAAAATATTCGTCTTCGTGCTGATAATATTGAAATTAAGAAGAGATTGGACGAAAGCGAATGAAAGAGGAAACTATCCGATGATCTGCTCATGGGACACATTAAGTATTTTGTTATAATTGAACAGAAGTTGGGAATACGTTTAAATTTGGAAGTTGATCAAGCTGAAGCTGGTAATACAGTGGTGGAGAGAGTATATGGTGGTGATATAGGAGTAGCCGAGGCTTCGTTTCGTGTTGAGTATGATTTAGGTAAATCTACTTATAAAGGCAAGTCAAAAATTGAAAAGCCTATTATCGAAAAGGTGGTAGAAACTTATGTGCAAGCTGGTGAATCTAGTCATGTAGAGGTTCATATTGAACATCGGGTTACTACTGAAAATGATAATGTTGTTGAAGAAGAAGATGATAAAGAAGATAACGAGAAGATAGATTTCAGTGGTACGGATGATGATTTTGATGATTTGGATGACAATGATACACCACAAGGTGGTGCTAGTTTGGTTGCTGGAAAGTCAAATAAGAAATTTGAACCTGTAGGTGGTGATGTTCAAAATGATAATACTCCACAAGATTCCAAGTCTGATAAAGCACCAAATGACAAAACAGTGGAGGAATTAGAAGAGTTGGTTACTTCTAATGTTCTAGTTACAAGTATGGTTGATGAACTGGAAGAAAGGGAGATTTCAGTCGATAAGTCTGAATTAGAGAAGTTTTTGGATATTTCAGTGAACGATTTGATTTTTGACTTTGAGAAAGATATTTTAGAACCTGACATTGATGCTAATTTGTTAAATACTGATGTCGTGATTGCGGAACGACCTGAAGCAGTCAAGTATGTTGGCGATTAAGAAGAGTTTGATACATTTGATGAAGTATTTGATGAGGAAATTGAAGTGGAATCTAACCCGAAAAAGCAAGCCAAAAAGTTCAGTGAATATGAAATTAAAAGCTGGTTTCCTGATCGAGTTGATACTCCAAAACAAGAGTTCAAGAATCCTGTGAAATATTACAAGAAGACTGGAGTTGATACTGCAATAGGAAAGTGTTTGAGCATTTCTTATCTGAGCAAAATCAAGAAGATTAGAATTAGACGATTATTTTTAGTGCACTACTTTGATAATTTGATGGAATTGAAGAGTGTGCCATCGTTTGATGCATATGACATTTGCATGCATTATGATTTCTTAAACACACCAAAACATGGTCCAGTGGATATCGTCCGGAGGTTTATGGCT
Organism: Bidens hawaiensis; assembly: GCF_021521415.1. NCBI lineage: Eukaryota > Viridiplantae > Streptophyta > Magnoliopsida > Asterales > Asteraceae > Bidens > Bidens hawaiensis. Next base: position 49,578 of record NW_027494385.1, read on the forward strand.
AATGAAGCAAAACGAGGTTTCCAGAAATTGACTCCTCAAAAGCCTAATGTGTTCAAATATAAAAATCATAAAAATCCTGAGGAGGTGTTGATCCGAACGTTGAAATATACAAGGCCTAATTCTTTTCAAATTATTCCGTTGTACCCAATGGAACACGATTTTCATTCTTACTTCCTGTGTTGGTATTATCTGGCATTGACTGGTGAAGCAAGTATATATTTGGATCGGGGAAATTCAAAGTATGCTGTGATAAGAGTGTACGATCCGATGTGGTTGATTAATTGCTCGTGGAAAGATATAGATATTTTGCATGTCAATGAAATTCAATGTAATGATGAAAGTGTGAAGACTCAAGCCAATCAGTTTCAGAAGGTTGTAGAATTCTGCAATGATAAGAAGATACATTCTGGTTGAGCTTGGGAGTCAAATTGGAGAGCGGTTAGTGATGAGCAGGAGAAGATTGAAGCTGAACGTGAAGCTTTGATTAAAGATCGAGTTACGGAGGCTTCTTGGAACAAATTTCAATATAAAGAACTGGGGGTGTGTCTGGGCCTACTTCTCAGAATAAGACTACAAAGCCATCATTCGAGGAAACTAGGAAGGAATATCGGAAGAGAGTTTTAGGGAGTGATTAAAAGACCTAGCAATATCCACGAGGGAGTTTGTTAGAGCATTTTTTGTCTAATGCTAGGTCTAGTGGACTTAATATGTCATTTTGTATTTTGTAAAGGGCTAAACTGTCATTAGGTGAAACTTTGTAAAGTGAACGTATAAGTAAGATGGCGATAAGCTTATACATCCGTATAAGCTTATACGGATCCTGATCTTATACGTTGTCACTAATCACACATATATAGGATTTCTCTTGTTAGATTAAAATCAGTTGGAAAAGTTGTAATTCAGTTTGTGCTTTCAAAGTTATATCAACATACTGAGTATTAAAAGTGTTTGTGTTGTTAATCGCTTTATGATATATTTCCGCTATATCATATCGTATAGTAAATATATTCTTTCGATCCCAATCATTACGATTATACGTACATGATGTTTTTCATGATCAGGATTGCATCTTTACAAAATTGCTTATGTGTTCAGTGCTAAGAGTGAAACTGAATCGCTATAGATAGATACAAGTATATTAATAAAGAATAAACACCCATGTGAACTGGTTATGTGTTTTTTGGCTAGTTTGTAAACTTAGTACCAACCAATATAATATGATGTAAATTAGTTGTAAATTTTCTTTATAAACAAGGTGGTTGATACTAGATGTGTCTGTTACATTTCTGTATTACGCTTCCGCAATTATCTAGACGGGGTGTGACAGAAGTTGGTATCAGAGCAATTGGTTATAAAGAATTAGGATGTCCCTTAGGATACCTAATAACCGCAGGCTCGATTTGTTATGGGACTATATAATATTTAATAATACATATTGTTGATTCTCGAGATGAACTTGAATGGACAAGTGGGTCATTATGGTCCGAAAAGTAATGACGGACTTGCTCGTACGAAGGAATTCGGGAAATTCGTTAAACATTCAAATAGGTAAAAACAACGACATATGTGTTTAAAATATAATATTATACATACATATATATATATGATATATATATATATATATATATATACTAGACGGGTGCCCGCACGATGCAGCGGGTGTTTGAACATAGACACTGTTAATCACATAACAAATATGAGTGTTTATGGTTCGGTTAAAACCTTGAAATTGTTTAAACCGGTCATTGGTTTGGCTTCTTTTCTCTATTTATTTTTTTATTTTCGGTTAGTTGGTCGGTTTCAAAATTTTTAAAACGTAGTGAACGATTAGTTCGGGTTTATACTGGAATTATGAAACCAGACCAGACTGTAAATATTGAATGCATTTTAATGTTTTTATATTAATTATTAGGTATGTTTTGTTATATATATTAGATATAGTTAAAATGTAATTGAACATAATCTTTTTAATACACATAACTTGGCTATTAGAACCTTAAATTATCCTAATTGCAGTATAATTCTTTTTGTAATTCTTGTTGTTATTATTTTGCGTCGTAGTTTTTCCATAATGTTTATCATTTATGTAGCTAAAACTATAATTCTTTATTAAGATCCCCTTAAATTTCATATTATGTTGGTGATTAGTTAAAATTGATGGTACTATTAAATTAATAATTATTTTAAACAAAATTTATTATTAAAGTTTTAAACTGTGAAACCAAACTGGAATCAGGCCGTTGGTAATGATACGGTTTTAACTTTCAATGGTTCATTTTGTTTTTGGACAACAAAAAATCGGTATTAACGATTGGTCCCACAAGCTTAACTTAAAAACCATCATAACCGACACTGAACAACCTTACCTGACATATTAATTTATTTAAATTGAAAAAAATTATAACAATGTCATATTCAAATTAAAGAGAATAAAATATCCGTTTTTATGGTATATTTTTTTATAAAAATATTAATGTATGAAAATGTTATAGTTGTTTAAAAATCATGGATGTGAAGTTAGTTACTTAGTTAAAAAGTTAAATTAAAAATATAATTTGGTTAAAAATAAAGGGCAAACTTGTAAGTTGAATGAATTGTGTTTAAAGGACAAGTTTACCCTTACTAATACATGTACATTATGCATTACATTTGTAAAACTCTTAAAATCAAGTGTTTTAATTTGCCCTTATTTGGAGTATTATATATATATATATATATATATATATATAAACGATTATTTGTGCTAATGTGTATGAATACATGTTTGTATTTTATTATGATTAATATTATTGAAAAATATTATTCTTATTACTAACCCTTGTGTAGAAATATGTCGAGAGATACAGATCGTCTATCTATTGTGTAACATCCCAAAATTTCTATAAATAATATTTAATATATTATTTAAACTGGAAGAATTAATCAGAGTCCTTTCCATCTCCATCATTTTACACCTTAGCCTCAACCATAGAAAACACACACTTAAGCCAAACACTCTCTGCTCTATTCTATTTGACAATCAAAGACCAACCGAATGTAAGAAATCGTTTATCTCAGCTAACAAAACATATTACAACCCGACACCGTAATCCCGTGATGCCGAATGAGCCGTTTGAATCAAGATCTAGCTTTATTCGGGTGTTTAGTCAACCAAAAACGAGCTTAAGGGCCACCTTAGCTCAGATCTGGACACCCCGAACCTCCGTAAGTCATAAACGATCAAACTCCGTCCAACCATGGTGGTTAACGGTGGCTGAAGGCATCGGAATCGAAGAAAAACCATAAAAATGGAAAAAAGGAAGTTGAACAGAACGTTCAGGCGTATAAGTATAAGAAGCGTATAAGTTTAAGCAGCGTATAAGTATATGTAATCTGTGTATGTATGTAGCGCATAAGTATAGGGCGTATATTTACAAGTAAGCCGTATAAGTATGCTTAGTCGTATATGTATGTATATAAACGTATATGTATGCATGTAACGTGTATTTGCGTATGTGCCGTATATGTATGTGCATGCCGTATATTTATATGTGTGACGTATATGTACGGATGTATATGTATGACTTGTACACTAAGGTGACTTACACAGGGAAGAACTTACATGTTATAAGGACTTATTCGCTGGAGCGACTTACACACCTAAAACTTATACGGACCAATGGGATTTTCCAAAAGAAACAAAAAATAAACATCGTATACGTACGCAAACGATAGATATAGACTTATAAAATATATGAGCTAAAGATAAGTAATTAATTGATAAGGAAAGGTAACGTTTAAAACGGGAAATGACCTAGAAATATGATATAATTGGGAGTAGTTAAGTGATGCTTGTGAACTGATACACAGTTAGCCGTGCACAGCTCAAGAAGAGCATTGCCGTAAACTCGGAAAGGAATCGCTTACTGGTGAGTTTCTAGCCCCTTTCCTTGTTATGCTTTCGGGGGTATGTGCATACTCGATGTGATTAGTTAATACACTTTCCTTAAGTGGTAAGTGTGTGCCTTATATGATTTATGTGATAGTGACTGAGGTTATGAATGAATGCTTGTCGGTACGTGAACGATCTTGCGATATTTCACTATCGCCAGGAAAGGTGATGAGTAGAAGATGGGATTGTAATATATTTGATGTATGAATGATATATGTGTCTATTATGAATGATTAAGAGTATGCATGAGATTTAATAAAAAAATAAATATCAAGAAATGTATGGTATGATTGTATGGAAAGAAGGGGCTGGACCGTAATAATATCTGAGGAAGAAGGGACCGAGCCCTAATAATACTCGAGAAAGAAGTGACTAGACCCTAATAATATCAGATTAAGAAAGGGAACCGGGCCCTAATAATACCCGTGAGAGTTGGGCGTAATGCTCTTTAAAACGCATAAGTATGTAAAGTAAGATTAAATATAAAAGTATGAAAGAATGAAAGAAAGAAAGATGGTATACACTTAAGTATGTACAAAAGAAAGACAAACAGGTTAAGTAAGTAATATGTATCTTTGGATATGTGTAAGTAAGTATGTGAATTTACTGTATGTTACTTGATTAACTAGCACTCACTCAGCGTAGCTAACTTTTAGTATGTACGTAAGTAAATATATTTAAGCAACTGGCTTGAGGGAGACACATGGCATGATCTGAAGAGGCTGGCATCTGATGAAAGATTTGTGATGATGTTTTGATATAATATTTTATGCTATGTTTTAAAGAGAATATTTGAATGTTTTTTAATGAATGGTTGACTTTTATTATTCCGCGAAAGTTTTTATTAACTCTGATATTTAGAAGTGTGTTTATGAGTAATCCAACGCCAATGTGGGGCACCGGGAACGGGGCCTTACATATTCAAGTACTAGTACTACTTGAGGAGGAAGAGGAAACCGAAGTGGAACCAGAGGAGTAAGCGAACGAGAGTTAAGGAATGTAGTCTCGCATGAGGTACCTACAGTCCAGCCTGATTTATCAGGCATTCGTTGTGACACCTATCCCCCTATGGAATACTCTAGGATTGAATTAGGAGTAGGAGCCACTAGTGCATACCATTCTCCAGGGAGATTCCCTACCCCTCCTGTACACCATACTTCACCATCCACTCTTACACACAGGATCCACCAGACCGCTCGCATTACTTTGCATCCACCTGAGCACACCCTATCCCCACCCCGATCTATTTTTCATAGAGGAGAGACTTCACGAGTACATGTCATTGAGATACCTGTCCATGCCTGGGGTGTACCACCCTAATCTAGGAACCACCTCCCATTCTGACACTGCTTGGTTAGGAGTGATAACCGACCAAGTATTAGACCACTCAACATCTACAAACGATCTTAATCAATTTATACAAGAAACTCGTGAAGATGTTTGGTTCATAGATTAAAGACCAACTGAATTTAAGAAATCTTTTATCTCAGCTAACAAAACATATTACAACCCGACACCGCAATCCCGTGATGCCGAATGAGCCGTTTGAATCAAGATCTAGCTTTAGTAGGGTGTTTTGTCAACCAAAAACGAGCTTAAGGGCCACCTTAGCTCAGATCTGGACACCCCGAAGCTACGTAAGTCATAAACGATCAAACTCCGTCCTACCATGGTGGTTAACGGTGGCTGAAGGCATCGGAATCGAAGAAAAACCTTAAAAACGGAAAAAAAGAAAGTTGAACAGAACGTTCAGGCGTATAAGTATAAGAAGCGTATAAGTTTAAGCAGCGTATAAGTATATGTAATCTGTGTATGTATGTAGCGCATAAGTATAGGGCGTATATATACAAGTAAGCCGTATAAGTATGCTAAGTCGTATATGTATGTGTATAAACGTATATGTATGCGTGTAACGTGTATTAGCGTATGTGCCGTATAAGTATGTGCATTCCGTATATTTATATGTGTGACGTATATGTACGGATGCATATGTATGACTTGTACACTAAGGTGAGTTACACAGGGAAGAACTTACATGTTATAAGGACTTATTCGCTGGAGTGACTTACACACCTAAAACTTATACGAACCAATGGGATTTTCCAAAAGAAACAAAAAATAAACAGCGTATACGTACGCAAACGATAGATATAGACTTATAAAATATATGAGCTAAAGATAAGTAATTAATTAATAAGGAAAGGTAACGTTTAAAACGGGAAATGGCCTAGTAATATGATATATTTGGGAGTAGTTAAGTGATGCTAGTGAATTGATACACAGTTAGCCGCGCACTGCTCAAGAAGACCATTGCCATAAACTCGGAAAGGAATCGCTTACTGGTGAGTTTCTAGCCCCTTTCCTTGTTATGCTTTCGGAGCTATATGCATACTCGATGTGATTAGTTAATACACTTACTTTAAGTGGTAAGTGTGTGCCTTATATGATTTATGTGATAGTGACTGAGGTTATGAAGGAATGCTTGTCTTTACGTGAACGATCTTGCGATATTTCACTATCGCTAGGAAAGGTGATGAGTAGAAGATGGGATTGTAATATATTTGATGTATGAATGATATATGTGTCTATTATGAATGATTAAGAGTATGCATGAAATTTCATAAAAAAAATAAATATCAAGAAATGTATGGTATGATTGTATGGAAAGAAGGGGCTGGACCGTAATAATATCTGAGGAAGAAGGGACCGAGCCCTAATAATACTCGAGAAAGAAGTGACTAGACCCTAATAATATCAGAGGAAGAAAGGGAACCGGGCCCTAATAATACCCGAGAGAGTTGGGCGTTATGCTCTTTAAAACGCATAAGTATGTAAAGTAAGATTAAATATAAAAGTATGAAAGAATGAAAGAAAGAAAGACGGTATATACTTAAGTATGTATAAAAGAAAGACAAACAGGTTAAGTAAGGTAATATGTATCTTTTGATATGTATAAGTAAGTATGTGAATTTACTGTATGTTACTTGATTAACTAGAACTCACTCAGCGTAGCTAACTTTTAGTATGCACGCAAGTAAATATATTTAAGCAACTGGCTTGAGGGAGACACATGGCATGATCTGAAGAGGCTGGCATCTGATGAAAGATTTGTGATGATGTTTTGATATAATATTTTATGCTATGTTTTAAAGAGAATATTTGAATGTTTTTAATGAATGGTTGACTTTTATTATTCCGCGAAAGTTTTTATTAACTCTGATATTTAGAAGTGTGTTTATGAGTAATCCAACGCCAATGTAGGGCACCGGGAACGGGGCCTTACATATTCAAGTACTAGTACTACTTGAGGAAGAAGATGAACCCGAAGTGGAACCAGAGGAGTAAGCGAACAAGAGTTTAGGAATGTAGTCTCGCATGAGGTACCTACAGACCAGCCTGATTTATCGGGCTATCGTTGTGACACCTATCCCCCTATGGAATACTCTAGGAATGAATTAGGAGCAGGAGCCACTAGTGCATACCATTCTCCAAGGAGATCCCCTACACCTCCTGTACACCATACTTCACCATCCACTCTTACACACAGGATCCACCAGAACGCTCGCATTACTTTGCATCCACCTGAGCACACCCTATCCCCACCTCGATCTATTTGTCATAGAGGAGAGACTTCACGTGTACATGTCATTGAGATACCTGTCCATGCCTGGGGTGTACCAGCCCTAATCTAGGAACCACCTCCCATGTCTGATACTGCTTGGTTAGGAGTGATAACCGACCAAGAATTAGACCACTCAACATCGATAAACGATCTTAATCAATTTATACAAGAAACTCGTGAAGATGTTTGGTTCATAGATTAGAGCATGAGGGATCTAAGGAGATCAAATGATTGTTACCGTTGGTTGGATAAGATGGCCTCTAAGTTGTGGTTTTGTATGTCGGTCATTGCAACCTTAGTGGCTTTTGTTATATGGTTATTATATCATAAATAGACACACATATGAGTAGTTAACACTATTGTACATAGTCTTTTGACATCCAATGCAACATTTTGTAGCAGCATGTTGGACCGACAAGGGAAATGTTTACGGTTTACTACTATTACATGCACTGCCCCTTATCGGGTTAAGTGTATATGTCACTCATTGACAAATTTTGATACGCATACACAAGCGCTGGCTTATACCAGGTTAAGCCTATGCGCTAATTTTGGGATGCATATGTACATTAATGATTATTGGTAATACAAATATGTTCTTTCGCATAGTTGTGTGTTTGTGATTTTGATTATTGTGATAATATGCTCATTATGGTGGAAACGGTATTAATTAAAATATATTTGATTATTGTTATAGAATGGCCTCGAAGAAAGCTAACCCTATATCTGAGGCGGAAGTGGCCTAAATGATTGCTCGCCAACTACAAGCAGTGATACCGACCATTGTAGCATAAGTAACTGATGGCATACGCGCCAATACTGTAAATCCTTGAGTGGATCTTTCAATATTATATCAACGATATCGTTGTTATTGCGGAATATAACACGGAATGATTAAATAAAAACTAATAAACACGTAAAGAACACAGACAAGATGCTTCAAAACACATGTATATTAACGTCAGGTGCTTAAGCACTTTCTTACACAAACACACGTTCACCAATGATTATGAACGGCCTACATAACCCTAGATATAATGTATCTATATATAGGGACTACAAACTAGCCCAATACAAGCCCAAAGCCCACGAGATCATAGAGATCTCTGTTTACATATTAATCCAATCATAATACAATACAAACTAAGACCAAAGTACAAACAAACTAATATAGACCCAACAATCTCCCCCTTGGTTTGTATCTTCGTCTTCAATCATGCTCGAGAATATTAGCGTCAGCTTCTCTATATCCTCTATACCACAATCCCGTTCTGATTATCGATGCCACCATCCTTGTATATTCTTTGGCAGCAGCCTCAAATAGTGGTTCAGCAACAATCTGAGAGTTACTCAAAGTCTTGATGTCTCGTTCATGAAACTTCAGCTAATCACATGGATCGATGAATCTAAACTGTCCCTTTCATATACGAATGACAAGTGTAGCAGTCCCACTGTCCTACGTCCAGAACTGCATCTCATCAAGTGATCCCTCTAGAATAGAAATGGATAGAGGAATGTGAGTTGCTTTTTGGTAGCGGGCCACATCACAATCACCATCGTTTTTCCAAATTTTGGATCACGAACTCCCTTAGCTTTCTTTAAAATTTATTCAGCTGTTGTCATGTTCGGGAATCCCTTATCGACTTGTCTACTTAAGAAGTTCTAGAAATTTGTAGCTTTCTTGTCATGTCTTGGATTGTTGAATGGAGCATTGATAAGATCGCTGAGATCTACTATTGTCCAGGATCCAAAATTCTTCATCTTCTTATAGTACTCAGTGGTCCCGGACTTTCGCTTTACCCACCACATGGATTTGTCAACATCAAACCCCCATGACATAACTCCAGACCTATCACCCTACTTGTCGGAGAACCCTTTCTTGAACTCAACGATAAACTTGTCTGGATGATCAGAATATTCAAAATTTTGATTCGTGTTCTTCTTGATCAGGATCTTCTTTTGAAGTCTGTATTGCTCAACGGTTCTCAGAGGTGCAGAGAGATAATGTTCTAGTGGATCATATGCGTCTATATTTGAAGTCGCGCGTCCACTAGAACTGCCACCTTGATCATCAACGGGGTTCTTTGAATCAATTTCTTCACTGCTTTTGAATTCATCTCCAAACTTTTGAACAAGTTTCTGTTGGAGGTCCAGGTACATAGCAGTAAGACCACCCATATTAGACTGGAGCTCTTTGATCTTTGAATCTCTATATGTGTTGCTGGCTTCAAGTTCTTGCATACGCACATCCTTTACAACTGAATCTTGTTCGAGTTCAAAGACTCGACGTTGTAAGGCTTGTACATCCACTAGTTTAGCATCAAGTGTAATTCCCTTTCCCTTATCCTTTATAATTTTTTCTTGCATAGCAAGGATGTGATCAATCTTTTCATCAGTTCTTGAGATATACTGATCAGTCGGGTTAGATGATCTCGATGGCTCGTCAATGAATGGAATATCAACTTCAAAATCGAATTCATGTGCTATATCATCAAAAATTTGCTCGTGTGTTTGAGGTTCAGTTGTAGGTGAGCTTGTATCAACTTGAGTCTCAGCAGTTTCCGACTCACGTTCTGGTGGTTGTCTTGTTTTTGTTGTAGTTTCAGTAACCAGCACGCCGGGCCATGGATCTTTCTTTCTTCGCTTTCGTGGAATAAGATCGGCGACTGGTTCTTCAAGTATTTCTTCATCTTGTGTCTCAGTGACTGATTGAGGAGGTTTCAATGCAGTAGACGTGAGCTGTTATTTGAATTTCTTAGACTCCTTTAATTGATCAGCAGTAGAAGCAGTTTCAGTTTCATGGTGTTCTATCTCCATGTGTTGTACCGAAGATCTGTCAGGTTCATCATCATCAGAAATGGTCTCAAATGAAGCAGTGAACCTCTGAGCAGGTGTCACATGCTCATCAGTAACTGAGGCACTGGCCGGAGCAGCCTCGGTCTCAGCAAACCTTCCAAACTTGACTAGTGGGCGAAGGCCTTCGTATACGACCTTTGATCCCTTCCTGGACTACTTCATCAACCTAAAGGTATTGGGCCCCATGGCTTTCAGATCGAGCGTTTCTAAAGACTTCACAAGATCGGGGTAGTGGGAGTCAAAGATCATCTGTAGAAACCTCGGATACATGAGAAACATCTTCTTCTTCTTCCCCTTCATCTTGCTCATCATCTCATCAAACACGAACTTAGAGTACTTATAGTTCCAGTCCATGATCAGAGCAACCACAGCCGACATCTGAATGTGACTAATCTCGTCTGATCCCCCTTTGCATCCTAACACACTCTTGAAAAGGGTGTGAATCAAGAACCTCCAGTATGGATGGAAAAGATTCTTTATAGCTGGAGGGTAGGATCCTTCGTAACCCATCTGGAATGCACCGTCAGTAACAACATCAGTTGAATATTCCATTGGGTAGTCTTGTTGATACACGAATAATTGAGCTTCACGTATAATGGCCTCTTAGATGATGACCAGATTCTTTTGAACCTTGGAGTCAATGGTAACGACTCCCCCGGCACCCCGTTTATTGATAGAGGCGTTGTTCCAGAACTTCGTTATCATCTTGTTGCATATAACAAGAGTTTCTCGTATAGAGTGAGAAATCCTGCATGTCTTGAGCGCCGCGATCCTAGATTTGATTTCATTATGCTCCATGGGAGGATCATACGAGCATCCAGCTATATTATGAGTGTCAACAAACTTTAAAGGTGCTTGATCGGCCATTACTGCAACAAACGATTCAAGTTAATAACACCATTCACTTAATTTAATCATAACTTAACATTATAAGGACACATATTAAATTTACAAAAAGTCAGGGACCAAAAATGATAAAATCATATGATATTGGTCATTAATGTAAATTAATATTATTTTAATATCAGATTTCGGTCCTGAGGAGAGTTCTCTGTCCACAAAAGGTGATTTCGGTCGAAGTTTTGGTTTTTTGTCCAGTGATTTCGGTCAAGTTTTGGTTCTCTATCAAGACCACCGAAAACAAAATTTCTCTGACAACAAGGGGAGTTCTCCATCACAAGTCAACTGAGAACCCTTTATTCGACCACACGTTTTCGGTCGAACTTTCTGAAAAACACTTTTGAGTTTCTCTTTGAAATCCAGGTCATCTTCTCCAGGATTGTAAAATCCTCCATGGAATGAAACCCTACAACTGCATACACCTATCAACCATCAAGCACGAAACTCACGACCGTTTAACAAGAACGACAATCAATCATCAGTTTCAACCATTCACCATTCACGATAGAACGAAAGTGGTACCTTTCTTATTCACTGACCTGTTAATGAGTTGAAATCACAAGATAACTTGAAATATAGGATATTATTTGTCTTGATTATCACCAAAGGTCAAGGGGTTTTTGGCAGGAGAGAGAATAAAGATAAAATGTTTTGTAATGAGAAACCAATAATGCACATAAAATTATTTTATATCTCAAAATTCTTAAGATGAGCCGAGAACCCTGATGGGCCGAGAATCAGATGATAATCAAGCCCAGTTAATTAAATCCAAGCCAATTATTTATGAATCACATGGGATGAAAACAGTTTTAAGCCCAACATTGACTTGACTATGGTTTTAAAACGATTTTTTATATCATCCGTTTCGACAAGAGTAATTAAAAGGTAAAAATGAAATAAAAATAAAATAAAGTAATCAAAAATAAATAAAACAAAATTTAATCACTCGGTCTTCTTATGATTTTGACAAAAGTTTGGGATCATATTTCAGTTTCGATAAAACTACAATCTTTAAGAAAGGATTCGAACATGGAATCACATTGTTTAAGGTGCTTTCACAAAGATTCATGTTCAGCGTTATTATAACATAAAGGGACAGACTGATAGCAGGTATAATAGACTTAGCTTGATTTTCATTGCATCAGTGATACGAGTTAGGTTCAATTTGGCATAAATCTTAGATGGACATCACTCATGGACCTGTGATGCCTCCTATCTCTTCTCAAAGCGTATTTGGCTTTCCCCAGATCACCCCAATTTGACTCCAACCCCCTAGTGCTTGATCAAAAATTTCTTTATACGAGCAAAAATTTAAGCTTTAAGGTTGGAAGTTGGACTTCCAAGCCTTCCGGACTTACATGCCTTTCATTCATGGTGTTCAAAACAGATTTGAATGCCCCACCCTTGTAATTCTAGTTTGACCCTTTAAGCTTCAAAAACATGAATTTTCAACGAAATATTATATATACTACTCACATTTTTTTCTACCTCAACAATAAAAGAACAAGGACATAATAGTTTTGGATATCAAGACACAAACGGGCTCGTGTATGAATCGGTAATAACTTTTCTGCCTATCATTCAGAGAGATGTATATGGAGACATGCACATTTCTTCAAAATGACCCTCCACAGTAAGTTTAGCATATTTAGTTTATGTCACATCAACTTTTACGCATCATGGGAAGCTACCATGCAAATCAATGACTGTTCTAGCGCCTTTTAAGCCTAGGAACTTCACCCCACAAAAAATCAATTTTCCTATTATTTTCTAAAGGTTGGATCAATTTTCATTTGAAAATATTTAAAGATTTTAACAAGCTTATAACTGAATAATCATATCACTTCCCGGAGAATTACAAAAGACAGTTTAAAACTCAGTCTCCCAGTCACTCTCAGTTTTCAGGTAAATTGCTATCCCATATATCCACAAGTGGATAACAGAACCAAACACATATATAAATACATGTTCCTCAAACTTAGAACAACCGACATAATTTTAAGCGATAAAATTAAAAACAAAAACACATCACAATCGCCCCAGATGCTTTCAGTCTTTAGGTGAATGGCAATCATGTATGCCTACAAGTAGATGACAGGACCAAACATATACAAGTATATGTCCTTCAAACATGAGCAATCGACAGAGTTTAAAGTGAAAGTGAAAAAATAATTAATAATTTTTTAAGTATTTTTTTTTAATTTCCTTAATAAAAACACGCAAACACTCTTTTTGATTTTTTTTTATTTTTCTCCCCCTAAATTTGTGTAAATTTAGTAAATGTATACAAATTTAACCTCAAAAAGACTCAATCATCGAAACGAAGCATTTTGGGAAACCCAACAAGCACATAAAATCTGGATGTTCTGACCGGTTTTGTAAATAAGTCAGCCACATGATTATCAGTGTGAACTTTCTCAAGATGAATCAATTTACTGTCATAACAGTCACGAATAAAATGAATTTTAATATCGATGTGCTTGATTTTTGAATGTTGAGCAGGATTTTTAACAATAGCAATAGAAGCATCATTATCACAAAATATTGGGGTGTCAAGAAATTCCAAACCGTAATCCAGCAATTTATGTTGCATCCAGATAACTTGTGAGCAGCAAGCTGACGCAGCAACATATTCAGCCTCGTCAGTGGATGTGGACACCGTTTGTTGTTTCTTGCACCGCCAGGAAATGAGTCGATCACCCAGAACTGACAACCAGAAGATGTGGATTTCCTGTCAATATCATCTCCACCATAATTCCTATCAACAAAAGCATATAAATAAAAATCTGATTTTTGGGGTACCAAAGACCTAGCTTCGGTAGCCCTTTTAGATATCTAAAAATTCGTTTAACAGCAAATAAATGAGAGAATTTAGGATTAGCCTGGAAGTGGGCGCATTGACAGACAAGAAACATGATGTTAGGTCGACTGGCAGTAAGATACATCAGAGATCCGATCATTGACCGATAATGAACTACGGGATTCCCTTCAGGATCAGACGACAGAAGAGGTCTTTCCACCATGGGAGTTGATGCGCTGTTGGAGTCTTGAAATTCGAACTTTGCTAACATGTCTTCAACATACTTTCCTTGATGCAGCAAAATTCCCGTTGAACTCTGACGAACCTGTAACCCAAAAACGTTGTCATCTCCCCAGTGAACTCATTTCAAATCTCTTCTTCATCAACTCTTCAAATTCAGAACACAAAGCAGAACATGTTGATCCGAAGATATCATCCACATGTCACTGAACCAGAATCAAATATTTCCCTACGATTTTAATGAATAGAGTCTCATCGATGGTCCTCTCTTGTAACTAGGCCCTAGAAGATCAGCCGTCAACGTTGCATACCATGCCCGAGGAGCATTATGAAGAACATACAGTGCTTTATCTGACCTATGGACGTGATTTGGATTATTTGAGTAAATAAACCCCGGTGGCTGATCCACATAAATCTCCTCCTTGACCTCTCCATACAGAAACGCTGTTTTGACATCCATCTGATACACTATGAATCCAATGTAGGAGGCATATGCCAGAAAAATCTGAATAGCCTTATGTCGAGCTATAGGAGCATACACTTCAGTGTAGTCTAATCCTTCAAACAAACGAAAGCCACGAATGATGATTCGCGCTTTATTTCAAACTATAACCCCTGTATCATCTTGCTTGTTGCGAAAAACCCATTTTGTATCTAACGCTTTCTTTCCAACTGGCAGCTCAACCAATCTCCAAACTTTGAGCTTATCAAACTGGTTTAATTCCTCATGCATAGCATCCAGCCAACTTGGTTCTTATAGTGCCATTTCTACTGAATTGGGCTCTATATGAGGAATGAAACAAGAAAATAGGCAATTGTTGATGTGACTGGTCTGGCTTCCGGTGGACAAACCTGATTCAAGAGGACCCATAACATTGTCAATTGGATGTACTCTTGAATTCTTGACATAATTAAATGCTCGGGTACAAAACTAGTGGAAAGTATATTTGATAGATCTTCAAAGATTTCAGTGAGAGGGCTCTTCCATCCAGATGTCGACGTACTGTGTGAGTACGATTTATTGACAATGTATTCATTAGGAATGACATTTGGAAATAAAGTGCTTCCGAAAATTTGACAAATCAGACTCTCCCCCTCAAATGATGAAGTGTTGACGGTAGGTGCTGGCGAACACAGAGTTTTGGTAACCTAATCTTGTTGACTGTCTGACACAGGTTTAGTGGTATCTAGTGACTATAAAAGTTCAATACCCAGCATAGAAGGCATGTGAGTGTCAGCAGGTACGTCTTCTTCCTCATCAACTGAATTTGAGACTTCGGCACCCGAAATATCTGTAACAACAACTGGAAATACGTTGAAAGGTCTAAACAACTCATTATAATCGAATAACCAGTCAGGGACGACACGAGCATTAGTCTCATTAACTTCCAGCCAATGCACATCATACGATTCCACTATCAGCTTATTTGATGTTTTGTACACTCTGTAATCTGTGCGACCAGCATATCCGACAAAGTAACAATCATCAGCTTTGGCCTTGAATTTTGGAGTCGATTCAAGATTCAGCAGAGTACATGGAAAATCAAACGCCCAAAAGTGTGCAACTATATGCTTGTGACCGCAGAAAATTTCACATGGAGTTTTTATTTGAGACTTGTTAATCAACACTTGATTTTGAACGTAACATGCCGTGTTAACAGCCTCGGCCCAGAAAAACAATGGAAGCTTTGAATCACACAACATTGTTCTTGCCGCCTCAATGAGAGTTTTGTTCCTTCGTTCAGCAACACCATTTTGTTGCGGTGTCCGAGCTCAACTGTACTGTTGAAGCACCCCCTTTTCGACACACAAACAGTTTAGTGAAGAATTCTTGAATTCCGTGCAATTGTCACATCGAATACCCTTTAGTTTTAAGTTGAGCTGATTCTCCATAAGCACCACAACTCATTTGATTAGTTCTGTAGTTTCACTCTTATTTGACAAGAAAACACCCAAGTGAAACGTGAGTAATCATCAATAATAACAAGACAATAAGAGTTGCGAGAAAGACTCAAAACATAAACGGGACTGAACAGATCCATATGTAGCAACTGAAAGACTAATGAAATGGAGTTAACCAGTTTTGGCTTATGATATTTACGGTTAAGTTTACCCAAAGCACAAGCCACACATGTTTGAATAGTAACCAAATCTTTGACCGTTAAACCACGCACCAAGTCGTTTTTAGCAAGACGATTTAGATTTTTAATAGTTGCATGACCAAGAACATGATTCCCAAGCATAGCGTTATGTTCTGACACTTTTTAAAACAAGCATGTTATTTCATCAGGAACCTTTTTGTTCATGCCAATCACCTAAGCATTATCTTTTCATTGTGGTCTCACAAGAACCCAATCTTCTGGTATGTTGATACCAGGTTTCCAAATCAAGCACTCTTTATCGGTATAATGGGTTGAAAAACCTTTATCACATATTTGAGACACACTCTGCAGACTGTGTTTCAACTCAGGAACAAAATTAACATTTTCAAACATTAGAACACCATTATTACAGTACCCTTGTGCGTAATCTCCCTGTCTCTTCTCCCGCAAAGGAAACAAACCCAGATTAATTATTTGAATATCATGTAGTTGGGAAATGTCTCCCGACATGTGCCTAGAACAGCCACTATCAACATACTAAGGTCTGATGATATTCCTCCATAGTTGTTCCTTCACAATGCGCGAGATCAGTTAGTTTTTGGTACCCAGTCCATAGTAACACTAGGTGAACCTGGTTAATCTAAAGTTGTCACGGGTTGCCATGACATGTCTTTCCGATCATCTAATATGGAATTTGATGACTTGATCACCGGAGATTTAGATAGCCATTCATATTTATTTTTAAAAGGTTTGTTGTTGTTTGTATGAATGGATGTCTTAGTCTCTGGTTTACGAGTGTGAGCCACATGTGATCTTTTCTTACTAAATCATTTCGATCCAGAAACGGAGTTGGTTCTTGCAACCAAAGTCGTTTCTATCCCTATTCGGAAACTTGTTCGGTTTGGTATAACGAGGACTAAACCTACCAACTTTGCTTCTCCTCTAGTCACCGTCAGAGGGATTTTCCATATAATACCCTGACTTCTTTGATAGGTATTTCTTGGTATATTCCTCTTATGGTATCCATAATATGGAACATATGGACGGTGTGGCAATTTCTAACAATATGACCAGGAGCACAATTAAAACATGTTTGACGTTTTATA
The DNA here is from genome assembly GCF_021521415.1 of Bidens hawaiensis. NCBI lineage: Eukaryota > Viridiplantae > Streptophyta > Magnoliopsida > Asterales > Asteraceae > Bidens > Bidens hawaiensis. The sequence goes on from NW_027494385.1 coordinate 67,135, forward strand.
TGAAATTCATTGTGGTCAACTCGTTGCATGGACCTGTTGTGTGAGCTAGTTTGCTTTAGTTTGCATTTAGCACCTGACTCATTGTTAGGTTTATCACAACTTTGATCACTCGATGTTCCTTAACAAAATTAGATGATACATGTTTATGATGTTTCTTATTTTTATCAAATTTATTCAAAAACACATCACCAGATTTCAAAGTTTTAATTAATCAACCACACAATTGTCTTTGCTCTTAAAAACAGAGCCCCCACAAACATTCAAAGTCATAGAATTCAAAACAGGTAAATTCAAAGAAATTTGATAATCAAAGTCTTTATTATTCAAAACAGGCAAATCACCATCCTCATTAATCCAATCCTTGACAATTACTTCATTTACACGTGAAGTAAACACATTAGTATCATTCACCCTAGAGGTTGACTTAGTAGATTTTGCTGATTCAGGAGCATCATTGCCATTCTCAGTGTTCTTATCGTATTTCATAGTTTTTACCCTTTCTTCCTGCTCTTTGGGAAGAGGAAGACTTTTGTAATTCTCGTTGTATGGAGGGGGTACAGAACTGTATCTGATTCCCTCACAAGCATTTTCTTTCCACCATAATTGATTCTCAATCATGGAGTTAACAGCAGTACTGGAACCTTCTAATTTTTTAAAATCTAGTTCTGCTCTTTTAAATTTATCAGTTAAATTAATAACTTCTAATTTAGAGGCTTCCAGATCAGCAGTTAACTCAAAAATTTTTCTGTTTATCATCCAGATGAGGACAGTATTCGGTACTAAAATCTTAATGAAGTTTAGAAAAGTCCTTTTTATGTGCCTCAGTTTTATCTCTGAAAGCCTTTTCATTTTTCATAAGAGTAAAATTTTCAAATTTTATTACTACCATTTCTCTTAGCAAGTTAGTATTATGAGATTTGTAAAGATCTACTTTATTAATGCAAGCTTGAGACATAATTGAGAACTTACCTTGGATGGGTTCGAGGGAGTGAAGGCCATGAAAACAAATTGAAGCTCCTTAACTTGTTCCTCTGCGGCATTCTCTTCTTCAGCAATTTCAACATGAGCAAAATTTGCAATCTGATTATCCAAGCTGAGAGCTTCCATCTGATCATTCCTGGAGAATTGTTGAGCAACCATAACCCGTTCACCTTCAGCCGTACCTATCTCGTTTTCTCTCCTAGCATTTCCCACTGGAACCTGCGCCCTTTCTATGTTCCATTCCATTGCTGGGTTAGTGCATTCACGAGCAAAGTGACACGGCTGGTGTTGTAGCACCTTACAGTGTCCTAGTTAAATCCCACCTTCTGATTTTCTGGCATGTTCCAGTTGTTTGTACATGTTCTTTTAGTAAACTTCTTTACACGAAACACTGCCATGGCGATTTGCCAAGAGATATCCATTTCATCTACATCGTCAGGATGAATTTGATCAAGCTCAGCAGCTATTACTGGTTGAACTAGACCTCCAGCAAGAAAGGCATGGTAATAAATCATGAACCCATGAACCCCGCCATTAAGGCAATATTTTCCTGAGTTTCCTTTGAAATGGAGGGAATCTGACTAGAACCCTGACTAGAAGAAGCGGTAGATGTCTGAGGTTTAACAGTAGCAATAGATGGTTGAGCATATTTAAGAAAGAACATAGGATCTGGTTGTAGTGGAACTTGAGAGAATTGACCCTAAGTGGACTTAAACATGGAGAAATGGTTCTGAGGCTGATACTGCTGAGTATAATGTCCTTGAGACGCGTTGAACTTTGACAAGCTGTCTTGAGAATGAGTGCATTGTTGGGAGCAGCACTGTATCCAGCTGCATTGTACGAGTTTGCATGGTTTTTTGCACGCTGCTTGTCATCCATGTCACAAGCCTTGATGATTGCCATAACTTATGACAGAGTAAGCTTGTTGAGATATTTCGTCTTCTTAATCACCGCAACATTCATATCCCGGCTTTGAGGCAGGGAATTCACATGTTTGTTGTTTGTTTCAGCGGCTATCAGGTTGATATTTGCAGATCTCATCTCAGTCACAAGGGTTATTAACCTATGCAGCTGACTTTCCAACTATTCTCCCAGAACTTGGTTGAATATGTTGAACTTCTGTCGTAAGAGATCTTGATGACTTCTTCTCATGTCTTCATTACCTTCATATACTTCAATTAGGGTTTCCCATAATGCCTTTGCAGACTGTAGTTCTCTAAGGCAATCTCAGGTGAGAGTTCCTTGGTTAAAGTGGAAAGTGCCTTTTCATCCTCTTCAACCATTTCAAAATCAGTATCATCATACAACTCAATAGGTTTCACATCAACTTCCTCAGAGTTTTCACATTGTTATGTGATAACTTGAGGACCTCTAACAATACTTCTCTAAACCTTGGCATCTTTCATTTTAACGTATTTTTCATATCTAAACTTCCACTGGATAAATCCCTCATGAGACAACAGACGAGGTATACGAGTGGTAGTTCCCGTTATAGAGTACAACTATTGGTGTAGTTTAGCATTAGTTGACCCATTAGTAATTTGATCCATTTCAAGTAAAACGAAGACTGGTCCAGTAACAAAGTCCAAAGGATTTATTTACTAGACTAAGGCCCAAAACTGATAAGACCCAAGTATCTAGTCCAGCCGAGAACTAGGATGATCAGCGGAGAACACAGGTTGACCGAAAACCCAGGTTGACCGAGAACTAGGACAGAGAACAAAGGTTGACCGAAAACCCAGGTTGATCGAGAACTAGGACAGAGAACAAAGGTTGACCGAAAACGAGTGAAATCCACCGAAAACTAATAAATTGCACAGAGAACGCTTATTTTTAACTGCAATTGGCTGAAAACAATGATAGTTTCCCAGGAATTTAAAAATTCAGGCCGAAAACTCTTATAAGACCCCGAGAACAGTCAAAGCTTCCCGAGAATGTCGTTGATCAGTTAAACTTGGCAACCAACTAAATCCCTCAATCAGTGGGATTTGAATATTCACCAAATATAGCTCAATCATTCACCCTAATAACCTATTTCTTCTTTGACGAAAGGTTCACCGAAAAACAAAAGAAAACCAAAAACACCAAGATGATCAGTACACAACATGATTCCAGACAAACTAATAAACACGTGAAGAATAGTTCACTAGGCTCTGATACCAATTGTAAGTCCTTGAGTGGATCTTCAATATGATATCAACGATCTCATTGTTATTTCGGAATATAACATGAGATGATTCAAGACAAACTAATAAACACGTAAAGAACACACACAAGATGCTTCAAAACACACGTATATTAACGTTGGGTGCTTAATCACTTTCTTACACAAACACACGTTCACCAACGATTATGAACGGCCAACATAACCCTAGATATATTGTATCTATATATAGGGACTACAACCTAGCAAATACAAAACAAATGTACAAACCAACTAATACATACCCATAAAATACAGCTGTTAACCAACCCTCGAGCACCACTACAGCCACTGATAATATACCTCCGCCAGATACTAATGTAGCCCTAGGCGTAACTACCCCTTTGACTACTAATACTGTTATTAACAATACTAATACTCGCCCGACTGTTAATGTCGCTGGGAACCTGAACCCGTTTCGAACACCAATAATGTCACAAATACAACTCCCACACCGAATATCAACACAACTGCAAATGTTAACGCTCAACAAAATACCGATAACAATCGTATCAATCAATAAGCCCCGCGTCGGGAATAATCGTTTAAACAATTTACCTCGTGTAAACGACGGAGTTCAAAGGTACCGAGGGAACTAACGAATTGCTTAAATGGATTTAAAAGACCGAGTCCGTAATTAACATTAATGAATGTCAACCAGACCGTAGAGTCAAGTTCGCTACCTGTATGTTTGTTGATTACACTTTGATGTGGTGGACCACAATTTTTCAAATAAGGGGACAAATGGCTATAAACCTTATGTTATGGGCCGAACTTAAAACCCTTTTACCGGAGCATTTTTTCCCAAGAAGTGAAATCCAAATGTTAAAACAAGAATTATGGAACTTGGATACGAAAGGTGCTGACCAGGTAGGGTACACCAACCGTTTTAACGAACTGTCTCTCTTATCGAACGATATATTTGGGGATTAACCCCTGCTGTAAGGAGTATAGTAAACTCAGTAGCCCACCAAACCTTGGAAAGTGTTGTTTCCCAAGCCAGTGTAGTTACTTTTGATCTAATAAGGAATGGAATAATAAAGAAGCTAGGGGAATCATTAAGTTTAAAACGATCTTATGTGAATAGGATGCAAGGGAACCCTTAAAATAAACGACCCATCCGACAACCCGAAAAAATGCAATGGCCAGTTCCGACGTGAAACAAGAAACATATAAAGGGGCGTTGCCAAAATGTGGGAAATGTAATCTTCATCATGTGGGTGAATGTGAACATGTAATGTGTCACAAGTGTGGAAAGACTAGACAATATGCCCCTAATTTTAGAGACGCTACTAATAATGTAAACCGACCACAACAAGTAAACCAACCTCGTCGACCAAAACCGACCTGACCACAACACAACCAACAAACCCCACCCATAATGAACTTCCTTACTTGCTATGAGTGTGGTAGTACGGAACACTTTCGAAGATACTGCCCCAAGCCAAATCATGTTGCAATGAGAAGGAAAAACCAAGCACAAGCATCTACTTCCAACCCAGCTAGAGGACGTTCTTTCGTAATAGGATCTGGTGAAGCGCGACATGACCCAAATGTAGTGACATGTACATTCTTAGTTTCCGGTCAGTATGCTTCAGTTTTGTTTGATACGGGAACCGATAGGAGTTTTGTTTCTATTAACTTTTTACCCTTGAAAAAGTTAACTAATAGATCCGTATACTATACAGCTCGCTAACGCTAAGTCTATAAATGTTAACCAAATAATCCGAAATTGTTCCCTCAACCTAAACGATCAACCTTTCCTTATCGATTTACTGTGATAGTCGGTATGGACTGGCTATCTAAGTATAAGGCGGAAATCGTTTGAAGTACAAAACTATTAGAATTCCCCTATCAGACGATGAAGCGATCATTGTACAAGGAGAGAAATCTGGTAATGTATTGTCTCTCATATCCCAACTTTAAGGCACTGAAGTATTTGCGCCAAGGTTGTACGTTATACTTGGAAAGTGTAACAACTAAGGACCCTGATGAAAACCGTATAGAAGACATCCTAGTGGTATGATATTATTCAGATGTGTTTCCCAATGAGTTGCCTGGTTTACCAACGACCCGACAAGTAGAATTCCGTATTGACCTAATACCATGAGAAGCTCCCATTGCTAAGGCACCTTACCGACTCGCACCTTCTGAAATGCAAGAACTGTCCAATCAATTCTAAGAGTTACTAGATAGGAGCTTTATACGACCTATCTATTAACCATGGGGAGCACCGCTTTTGTTTGTGAAAAAAAAAGACGGAAGTTTTCGAATGTGTATTGATTACCGAAAAGTGAATAAAGTGACTATCAAGAACAAATACCCCTTACCTCGAATTGATGACTTGTTTGACCAAGTTCAGGGTGCGATGTATTTTTCTAAAATTGATCTTAGATCTGGTTATCATCAAGTAAGAATTTAGAAAGAATATATCCCAAAAGCAGTTTTCTGAACTTGGTACAGTCACTATGAAATTTTAGTTATGCCGTTTGGATTGACCAATGCACCTGCAGTATTTATGGATCTCATGAACCGAGTTTTCAAACCCTACATTGACAAATTCGTGATATAATTTATCAATGACATCTTGATATATTCGAAAAGTAAAGAGGAACAAGAGCAACATCTGCGGGTAATATTGGAATTATTGAGGTAGGAAAAGTTATACGCCAAGTTGTCCACATGTGAATTATGTTTACAATAAGTACAATTTTTAGGACACGTTATGAATCAACAAGGAATCCAAGTAGACCCCAGTAAAATTGAGCCAATTAAATAATTGGCAAGTATCTAAATCACCAAAAGAAATTCGCCAATTTTTGGGATTAGCCGGGTATTATCGACGATTTATTGAAACTTTTCAAGTATTGCCCAACCTTTAACCTTATTAACTCAGAAAGAACGAATGTATGACTGGGGAGAAGAACAAGAAATGGCCTTCCAAACGTTAAAACAAAATTTATGTGTAGATCCAATACTAAGTCTTCCATGTGGAACTTGTGACTTAGTAGTCTACTGTGACGGATCTTGAAAAGGTTTAGGATGCGTACTGATTCAACGAGAGAAAGTAATAGCATATGCCTCCCGACAGTTAAAGTACATGAGAAGAACTATACAACTCATGATATGGAACTGGGAGTAGTTATTTTTGCATTGAAAATCTGGAGACGCTACTTGTATGTTACCAAATGTACCATTAATACAGACCATAAAAGTCTACAACACATATTTGACCAAAAAGAGATGAACATGAGGCAACGAAGGTGAGTAGAACTTCTAAATGATCACGATTGTGAAATTAAATACCATCCTGGTAAAGCTAACATAGTAGCTGTTGCATGGACCCGAAGAGATAGAATTAAACCGCTAAGGGTACAGGCACTCGGAATGATTGTCCAAGGTAGTCTTATCGAACAATCTCATGTTGCCTAGAATGAAGCGTTAAAAGAAGATCAATTAGAAAAGAAGGATTGCACGGGAATGAAAAGAACTTTGAGAAGTAAATAGATAATATATACTATTTCAAAAACCGAGTATGGATCCCGACCCTTCACGATCTTCAAGAATTGATTCTTGATGAAGCGCACAAGTCAAAATATTCTATTCATCCAGGCACCGACGAGATGTATAAAGATGTTAAATAATTCTACTAGTGTCCAGGTATGAAGAAGGATATAGCCACGTATGTAAGTAAATGCGCGACTTGTGCTCGTGTTAAAGATGAATACCAAAAACCTTCGGGAATATTGCAACAACCCGAAATCCCACAGCGGAAATGGGAAAAACTTAACATGGACTTCGTAACCCATCTTCCGAAAACCTTCCGAGGACACAATGCAATTTGGGTAATTTTAGACCGATTAACCAAATCCGCAAACTTCATTCTGATTTGTAACAACTACACTACTAAAAAACTCGCCCAAAATTACATTGATGAAATCGTATCTAGACACGGTGTACCACTTTCAATTATTTCAGACCGAGACAGTCATTTTACTTCACATATTTGGCAAGCAGTATAAGAAGCTTTGGGAACCCGAATAAACCCTGAGTACCGCATAACACTCCCAAAAATATGGCCAATCCGAATAAACCATTCAAACCTTAGAAAATTTGCTTCGTGCTTGTGTACTAAATTTTAAAGGGAATTGGGATCAACACCTCCCACTCATTGAGTTCTTGTACAATAACAGTTACCACATTAGTATACAAGCAACACCATATGAAGCATTATAAGGGCGAAAATGTAGGTCGCCAGTTTGTTGGACAAAAGTGGGCGACACTCAAATTACAAGATCCGATTTGATTCAAGAAACATCTAATAAGATTCATAAGATTAAATGGAAACTGAAAGACACCCTTGATCGACAAAAGAGTTTGCTGATGTTCGTAGATAACCGCTATCTTTTGAAATAGCCGACAAGGTATTTCTTAAAGTGTCCCCATGGAAAGGTGTTATATGATTTGGAAAGACCGGTATGTTAGCCCCGAGATACATTGGATCTTTCTAGGTTATTGCTAAAATTCGTCCCATAGCTTACCGATTGAAATTTCCCTTAGAACTGAGCACTATTCACGTTGTGTTTCATGTGTCGAACTTGAAAAAGTGTCTTACTGATGAGACCGAGATTGTACCACTGGAAGATGTTCAGGTAAATGAAAAGCTAACTTTTTTAAAGGAACTGATTGAAATTGTGGATGGAAAAACCAAACAGTTACGACACAATAAAATCTCATTGGTTAAAGTTCGGTGGAACTCACAACGAGGACCCGAATTTACTTGGGAACGAAAGGACGAATTCCGAAATAAATACCCACACCTAATTCCTAAAAAGAAAACCGCTGGCACATCGAATTTAGGTGGCAAAATTTCTTACTGGAGGAGGGGTGGGGGAGAATGTGACATTCGTGACAAAACGAGGTACACCTTATTCACTATGTAGCGAGTAAACGATAAATCAGTTTATTTGTAGCGATTAAACGATTAACTGACCGATACTTTTTATGAGTCGTATATATACTGAGGGGTCATATATGAGTTATATATACATTATAGTGGCCAACCTGTTGATATTAAGACCGAAGTACATATAAAACCATTTAAGCGAAAAAGGTTTCGTTTAACTATACGCTATGAACTTAAACGCGATTGTTAATACCAAAACAAGCATTGCATCTTCAGTTAATCCGAAAAAAAAAATATGGAACACTTATAAAATATGTTTTAATCAATTCATGAAAATATTTTGGACTTTAACAATGATTCAGTATGTTTTTCTTATTTTACAAAAATTGGCTGAAAAACACTCGTTTTCGCACTGTTTGTCGCACCCGAATTATTTTCCTCATGAACAAATGAACCCGAACTAAACATGGAACCGAATTGAACTTCAGGCATGAAAAGCAAGGCAAGTGGGAAAAAAGAGAGGCCTAATGGGCCGGCCGCAATGTAAGGTGCCCCCCCACCTTGATATTTTAGCTTCCTAAGTCTTCTAAGACAAGCCAAACTTGATATTCTCCAAAGTTTCCTGCTTATCCAGAACAAGAACACACCAACCAACTCAAAAACATAAGGTAACTCATTGATTTTGATCAATTTAATTCAAGTTTTATACAAGTTTAATACATATAATTAGTCTTTGATTAGTAATAATCATGTTTAACCATTCAACACCTCTTAAAATGACCTAAAATCATGTTTTGATCTAAAACATGATTACAAACCAGAAACATTTGGATTTTTGACCAAAAACACGAATCAGAACGTTGATATAACGTTTTACGATTTAAAAGTTCAATTTGAAACCCTAAACGAAACCCTAAATAATAAGGCTTGATGATAGATGATTTATGCTTGGTTTTGTTGTAATTGATCTGTAATTACTTGTTATAGCTAACCAAGGACCCGAAAGCTTGAACTGAAAGCTTAACCGATCGAAAAAACCGACAAGGTATTACCGGTTTACTCGTTTGGGGGCTGTTTATTATTAGGTTGTAATGTGTTTGTTGTTAGCTTGTGAAACTTTGCAGGAACATTAGGGATTATATAAGTGAATCTCATTTCAAATTTGATATTTTTTGATAAACGGAGAATATTTGGCGAATTTATTTTCGTTTATATTTATAAAAAATAGTTAAACTTATTGACTTAGTACTGAGAAATGCTTTTGTAAGATCACATGTAAAATTTTGAATCATATGGAGATGTCAAAATTCAGTTTCTACATCTACATTTAATCGGGTTTTAACAGCCAAAAAATGCACTAATAGGTATTTTGGGCAAGCAATTATGTTTTGAAAAATTTAAAGGGGTTATGTTATGATAATGTGACCACTCAGAAAAATTATTGGATTTTTCAAAAATCGTTTGGTATAAAGGGGTTATTTATCGGTTAATTATAACGCATAAAATGAATTTTTATAAATAAATAGTTAAGTTTAAAAATTATAATAATATATTTATAAAATTCTACAGATTTTAATTTAATTTTACTAAAATTATAATAATTTATATATAATTATATAAATATTTATGATAATTTAAAGATTAAAATTATATATGTTTTGACAAAACCGACAGCATTATGTTTCACGAACTGACTGGTATGTCAAAACGTCAAAAGTGGTATAATATCATAGTTTTGAATGAATTTGATAAGAGTGAACTTTTTACGAGATTTACGGACAATTCGGGTGGATTGTACGCGTTGTGTATAATCAAACCCGTTTGAAAACGAAAACAAACCATGCGTCCAATCCAGATACCAAAACCTTAAATTTCAATTAAAAATCAAATAATTTTATCAAACAATATGTTTACTTAAGTTTGTGTGATCTTACCTATTTATGAAACGTGTAAACTACCAACTTAGCCAGGCATGGTAAACGGTGAAACTTTGCCAAGACTAGTTTAAACATTCCATAACATACAACGTCAAAATCTAAGACTACTGACATGTTCTAGGCGTAACAACCATACTCAGACTAGATATACAACCCGATTTAGTTTAATGGTTGTACTAGTGTTTACAGTACTATACCGATTATAGGATTAATGTGATAATCGAGGCATTATACATACTACACATGTAACTGATCGATACTACAATAAGGTAAGTTTCATGACCCCACTTTTTTAACTGTTTTACGAACTTTTGGGGTGGAAAGCATGTTTATGTTTACTTATTTACTTGGAAACGTTGTACGATGTGAATTATCTAAATGCTAACACTTGAAAGTCCCCCCAAACAAGTGATTTACTTCGAGCCCATGGAATGTGAATAGTATTATATGTTTAACAAACCCAATTGACAGGACCGGTGGGTATGCCGGAACATGTTTTACAATTGCACATGACCACACGAACCTTTTGTATCATGCTATGTGGTGTTAGACATAGTATCTTTAGGGCATGTGGCTGTTGAGGCCACAGGAAGACCCGTGGGAAGTGGAGACCACGTAGGATAACATGTCAAGGGTTCACTGTTGGCTTAGTATAATTACATGGTTTACATACATACATACATACATACATACATACATCCATACATCCAAACATACATACATAGATACTTACATACATACATACATACATACGAACATACATACGTACATACATACGTACATACATATATGCATACATACATACATACATACATACATACATACATACATACATACATACATACACACACACACACATACACACACACACACATACATACATACATACCTACCTACGTATATACATACATACATATACATACATACATACATACATTCATACATACATACATACAAACATACATACATACATACATTCCCATATTACGTTTCTGCAATTACCTAGTTGGGGTGTGGCACATTGAGCTTTAAATAGTATAAAACTATGTTTTTATCAAAAGATTTAGTAAAATAATCCGTTTTTTGCTCGTCGGTGTGAGTTTTATCTATGGTAATCAACTTCCTTTCATAGCAATCACGAGTGAAGTGATACCGCATTTCTATAAGTTTAGTTTTATAATGATTTACCGGGTTTTGAGTTATAGATATAGTTGCAGAATTATCTACAAAGATAGGAGTGGTCAGAAAATGCAAACTTTAATTGCACATCTGCAGTTGAATTCAAAGAACCTACGAATAGCATCTAGAGGCATCTATGTACTCAACTTCACAAATTGACAGAGAAACGGTTGTTTGCTTCTTACATTGCCACGTGATCAATCTACTATCGAAGAACTGGCTTTTAGCAGTTGTAGACTTTGCGTTCGGCTTACATCTTCCATAATCCGAATCTAAAAAATATCTCAGCATGAATTCATCATCTCTAGGATATCATAGACCGATTCCAGGATATCCTTTTAGATATCGAACTATCCTTTTTACGATCATTAGGTGCGAAACTTTGGAATTGGACTGATATCGGGCACATAAGCATGTAGGGTACATGATGTACGGTCTTGAAGCGGTTAAATACATGATAGAGCCAATCATGTAACGGTAAAGCGTTTTATCAAAATTTTCCCTGGTGTGATCAGGACCAATTCCATGATTCAATGGTAAAGGAGTGCTAATTGCCATTGAATTAGCCATGTTGAACTTCGCTTGGATGTCATTGACATACATCATCTTGTGAATAAAGATACCATCAGGACTTGAAGTCCTAGGACTTCATCTCCCCTAATGCACTAATCTCGAACTTCCATTACATTACATACTCAAACTCTTTGCACGGACCAACATTGGTTAACCCAAAAATGATATCATCCACGTATACTTGAACGATCAACAGATGCCCATCCAACTCCTTTGTAAACAGTGTATAATCGAGCTTTCCTCGAATAAAGCGATTATCCAACAGATGTTGTGATAATGTTTCATACCAAGATCTTGGGGCTTGATATAGACCGTATAATGCTTTATCGAGTAGGCATACCTTGTCTTTGTGGATCGGAATGACAAACCCTGGTGGTTGTCCCACATAGAATTCTTCACCAACTTTCCCGTTAACGAAAGCAACTTAACATATAATTGATAAACTTGGAAACATTTCCATGAAGCAAAAGCTAAGAAAATTTGGATCGCTTCGAGTCTTGCCATGGGAGAATATACTTCATTATAATCAATTTCCTTTCGTTGATTGAAATCGAGAACAACTAACCAAGCCTTACTCCTCACAATCACCCCATTTTAATCATACTTGCATTTTATTACCCACTTCGTATTGATAAATTTCTTGTCTCTGGGAAAATCAACAAGCTTCCACAAACCTAATCTTTCAAATTGTCGTAACTCCTCTTGCATAGCATTAACCCATCTCTCTTTGGTTAACGCTTCCTTATATGTCGCCGGTTCTATTTGAGAAAGAAAATTTTTAATGAAAACCGGTTTTGTAATGGATATACTTTCGTGTAGAAACACCAAAGGCTTTGATCGAGTTGACTTCTTGTTCGAACCACGTGTTTTAATATCTAACGCCATTTTCTTCGGGATGGTATGACACGGTACAAGGAATACATTAATCGATACAATAACATTTTGTTGCATATTTGTGACATTCTCTTCACCATTCTCTTTACTTGAACTTGTAGTAGACGATTGAACCAAAAATTCGATCACATCATCATGTGCTTCTTCATCATCATCAAAGAAGGTGTAGAAACAGAAATTTCTTCAGAAACCGATTCTTCATGATGAGATTCAAGATTGGATAACGAGACTTCAGGTGATGTAGATTCATCAAAACAACTATCAAAATAAGTGTTGTTGAATCAATAACGAAGCAGCTTCATCTGATTAATATTCTTCAGGAATATTGAAGCATTTCCACAAGTGTCGTAATCAAACATCCATGCATCACCTAGTTTTTGAGTCGGAATGTTATATCTTTGACAATCAACGTGTTATTTTGCATGATTTGGTTTATGATAGAAATAAATGCACATCTCTAAGGACTAACATATCCTACGAAGAATCCCTCGAATGATTTTGCACCGAAATTGCCATTAGGATCTAGATTTGGTTTTCTTCGTTTCAAGATTTCAGAATAGGTTTTCCTGTATTTCTTGATGGTAAGAACACGATTTAAAGTATACATGCAGAGGCCACAACTTCAGTCGAAAAACTAAACCGGTAGCTTTGAGTCGGCTAACATGGCTCGTGCAGTCTCAGATAGAGTTCTATTCTTTCATTCAGCGACCCCATTTTGTTGTGGAGTGTAGGATGCACTAAACTCATGAAGAATACAATGTTCATTGCAATATTCAAACATCCTGTTGTTCTTGAACTCGGTTCCATTATCCCTTAGAATTCTTCTGATCGGCAGATTATACAACTATTCTAACTTTTAAAAAACAATCATTAAACAATCAATTCTTGAAAACAAACATCTCGTCTTTTGATTCCAAAAACATTTCCCACGAGAACCTTGAATAGTCATCAGTAACCACTAGCCAATAGAGTTCGCCAGTGATACTTTTGACATTAACAGGTCCAAACAAATCCATGTGGACTCTCTTGATAGAATTGATTGCTTTTGTTTGGTGAGACTTCCTATTTTTCTAATTAAACGGTCTTCGCTCAGATGAAAAGCATTGACATTAACCCCATTAACTAATTAAGTGTGAACCAAATATCTCATCTTCCTCACTGGAATGTGTCCATTCTCCGATGCCACATAATTGACTCCTTCTCTGACTATTTGGACACAAAACATTGAACGGTGCGATTAGAAGTAGTAGCAATACTCATGTTGAGAACATACAAGTCATTCTACCAAGGTGCACACATCAATATCCATTCATCCGGTATTTTGAATCTAGGTTTCAAGATCATGCACTCCTTGTTTGTGAAGTGAGTAGAGAATCCATGGTCATAGATTTAAGAAGTACTGAACAAATTATTCTCCAACTCGGTGATGTAGTTGACCTTGTCAAACATTACCTTGTCATTTGATAATATGCCCTCTCCAACAATCTGACCTCCTTGATTACCCGCAAACCCGACATAATCTGCTCATAATGATTTGACATATTTTAGAAAATGAGGAGTACCAGTCATGTGTCTAGAAGCTCCATGATCCATTATCCAATGTGAATCATTGGATCTAAGAAGCCCCTGGTTTGACATGAAAGAATGTTGATTAGTCAATTTGGCTTCATCTAGTTTCCCATCTTTTGGTATTTTACATCTTGAGCATTAATCTTTACCACCTCCTCTTCCACATCATCCTCTCCAAAATCAATCTTGCCAAGTGGCATTTACTCGCCATTGAACCAACCTGCAAAACTTTCAATAATATCAGGCGGAAACATAGTTTGAAAGAAATCAGAAGGGATACGATGAGTCCAATCATATGTTAGTGGTTCTGATTCCTCATATTCTTCAGCAATTTCATTAGTAATGTCTTCAATAATGACAACATCTTCTCTGATCTCCACAACCTTCATTTCTTCTATCACCACAGCATCAGCAACTACCTTTTCAACTTCTTCAGAAATAGCCTCAACAATCTTTTCCTTGCTAGCTTCTTCCTTAATCAGCTCAGCCACATTTGCTTGTTGAACATAGTTTTTCCAGTTGAACCCTTCGTCTAGTTGAGCAACATGATAAGTTTTAGAATTTGATGCTTTAGAAAGGTTTCTCCTAGGATTTGAAGATTCAACATGGTTTGGATAACTTTTGTGATAGATTGCATGCATGTCTGTTGTAGTGTCTTCTAAACGGATTAGCAATGTTGTCACCTACCTCTATGTTGGTACATTCCCTCTTGAAGGGCCATTTTTCCTTGCATCGAATACACCTCACCTTGGATCAATCAAAACCCATTTTTGAAGAAGTACCATCCAAACAATTATAATCGGTGATTTCCTGAATATTTGATCACTCCGAATAACACTTGCCATATAGCATCTTATATCTAACATTTCCATTTCTTCAAGGTCAATTTTATCATAGTCTTCCTTGGATATGTTGAAGTTCCCGATTCTCTCAACTACCAAACACTCATATGAATTTAGGATGGATACCAGAAATCCCATATGTTCTTTAACATTTTCAGCTGTCAGATCTTATTATTATTGATATTTACAGCAATGTTGCATTGTAGTACATCAGGAGTTTTCTTTGAGGTTAAAATTTTTTATCAGGTGATATTTTTCCAGAATAACTGCTAGAATATTTTGGAGTTTGTGATCCAACTTGCTAATTTCCAAGAAATGCAGCTCCCTCGATACAATAAGCTGTTTGGATTTTTGGACTTTGATACACCACGGATTGAGAACTCTTGAAATATAATCCAATATCTTGTGAGGCAGGCGAAGTCTTCATCTTCTGCTTTTTCCTCAGCTCCAACTGTTGGGCTTCTAGATCTTCAATGAAACGTCCTAGACTAAGTCGAGCATAAGCAACGTGATTAGACTGTTGGATCATAATAAAGTTTCCCACTCATCCAACAATGCATTAGCCAGTTTGTCAATCCACTCACACTCTGGCTTATCAATTCCCAATCTTTTCATCTCATTCACCAGATGACAATATCTCTCAATCAATTGAGCAAAAGATTCACTCTTCACCATAGTGAAAATATCAATCTCCTTCTTTAGCAATGCCATTTTTGACTTTCTCATGTCAGGATTACCCATGTCTTTGTTAAATATAGGTTGGAAAATTGAGTAGCAAGACCCATTATGAAAGATTTTAGCCGTAATCGCTTGTTTGAAAAGATTCAACATGTTCTTCTCCCTTAGGAAAGTTTCTTTATTATCAACCGTAATTTTTGATAAGCGATAGTTGGTACCATTCTCATTCTTCGGAATGATGTACTCTTCTTCAAAAGCAAGCCATGTATCATAATTTCCAGCTCGAACATGTGTTTTAAAAATTTATGCCCATTTTGGATAGTCTTCCATTTTGAAATGCTTTGGCAGCTTGTTAGATGTACCCATCTCATTTTCTAAGTTCAGATTTTGAAGTAGGGTTGATGGTTGCGATACAAAAGCACTTATATCTTCCATTTTACAAAAAAAAAATCAGATACCAATACAATCAGTCTTCTGCCGTATATATATGTCCATATAAGTCCAAATCACATATCCCAATGCTCCGTATAAGTCCCCAACGTATTTCACTATCATCGTATAAGTTTATTAACATATATGTTAAGAATCGGCATATAACTCCAAACTAACGTATAAGTCACATATAAGCTTATTCATACATATCCGCTACTACACTTATACATCATATAACTCCATTTTGCAAAACTGATTATTTAAACAGACTTGTTTGAATATATAACTTGGTAGGATTGTGAATGACAATCAAACGAACATGATCTGAAGAGTTTAGCATATATTGGCGGTGAAATCTTCAAAATTGTTGAATCAAGATTGTACAATGAAACTTTGATGATATCTTGTGCTTTCTAAGTAGATATGAGCCCAAGCTCTGATACCACTTGAAAAGACCTGGATGTATACGATTGATACGACTTGAAATGTTATCTACTCTAGAACATAATGAGCGGAAATCATCATGAGATGAGATATCACAAGATTACTTTAATGCTTATGCTTTATAGATCATCAAAGAGATTAAAAGTACACTTGATATGACAGATTACAGCTTGAGTTCTTAGGAAATCAACTCCTCACAAATGAACCGCTTAAGTCAATTTTTATAGTGAACATATATCCACTGTATAATAATGATATACGACGTATAACATATACGCCAAATATGTACTTATCTGTCGGATATGTACTTATACGTTCCTTACATGTATAACACATTTCTAATTTGTTTTTCATACTAATACAAATCCTAGCTGTACACATTATTCTCTAACATTAATTAACTTCTTTTTATCAAAGTCTTTACTAGTCGCCAAGCTAATCTATCTTAAGGTCGAACAAATCGAATTGAATATGCCAAGTGAATCGAAACGAGTTTAGCAAACGAATCTAATCGGTTTATTTAAATGAATCAAATCGGCTTTTAAATGAATCGAATGGACTTTCTTCCAAATGAATCGACTCGAATTTTAAAATGATACGAACTGACTTTCTTTCAAAAGAATCGAATCGACGTTATAAACGAATTGAACCGACTTTTTAAACGAAACAAATTGACTTTCTTCCAAACATATTATATTCCTGGAATTCGATTCAAAACTGGTTATTTATGCACAATCTGTTTTAATCATTTCCTTTCATCCCCTTACGACTCGTTTTACCCATATAACGAGTTATGGGTCCTAATAACTTATTTTCTTGCTTTTACTCGGTCTGAACGTCTCCCGTTCATCCCGGTTCGCACCCACTAACTCGTTTCCCATAAAGTTTATGTTTTCCTTGCATCTTTTGGTTCAATTTAATATCCTACTTAGTTTCATGGAAAACCGACCTCAAACACTTAACCTTCTCAAGAACCGAACACTACTCGTTCTACCCGAACCGAAACAACTAACCCATTTACTAACAAGTTTATTAGTTTATCAATAACCATGACCCAATCTATCATCCTACCAAATTTTATGAAAAGGTTAAGTGTTTTTAATAAAAACGTACCTTTGAGATTTAAGTTCGAAATCAATCGAATAGACTAAAACCATATGAAACGAACTCGGAATTGTGCGATTCATAAGGCCATAAACCTTCTCACCACGATCTACGATACCATCAGCTCACCGTCGCCAGAAATCGCCACTATAGTCGTCAGAAAACCCAAATAGTCGTCGTAAACTCCATTTTTCACTCTTACAGTTTCTTGATACACACCGGATTCTAGACCTCTGATCAAAAAACTAATCTGTGGGAAACTTTTTTTATATGTCTTTAACAATCTGTTAAAATTTGAGACCGATCCGACGGATAGATCTCTAGGAATTGTTGGGTCTTGGTGGGTTGCTTTCCACAAACGGGAATTGGTAAAGAAAGGGGTTTAGAGGTGAAGATAATAATAAAATTAGATGGTAGCTACTTTTATAAGATAGGGGTAGGATTTCATGTCTATGTTTTCATCTAATGGCACTTATCCCTCTCATACTTTAGATAATTACATTTATCTTCTATAATATAATAACACCCAATTTATTTGAATACCGACAAAACTTGGGATGCTACAAGTTTACCCACCTTATAAGAGGTTTCTTCCTCGAAACTTACTTAGTCTTTGTAAAAGGAATACTTCATGTATTCACATCCCTTGCTGAATCACCTTAGCTTCCTAACTTACAGGTTTATCCTTTGTCTCATAATCATAGAGTGATGCTCATTAGCCTTAGCTGTCCATGGTAGCTTGTCCATTAAGTACTCGATGATACACTTCCTTATCTAGACTTAGAAAGTCTTCATACATTCCTTAAGAATGATTTTCTTTCTTGTCCTTCAAAAAGAAACATAACACTTACTATCACAACACTTGGCACTGAATGACTCTTCTGTCCAATTACAAAATTTAGCAAACATACTGATTTGCAATAGAATTAAAACGTATTAAATCCATTAAAGGAAACCTTTCCAGTTTCTCCTTGAGGATTACTCCCTAAAATCCTTTTATCATTTTTTTAAAAGATAGAACACCTCTTACAATCCTTGAGCACAATCATGACATAACTTGATGGAGAACTTCTTAAATCTTCGTTTAATTCCCCTTTCATTTTTAGCTCTTTACTAACACATAGGGTTCACAAGTTGTAGTTGTTCAAGGTAGCTTGATCATGAAGTCTATGCTGATACATCCTCCTTCTCTTGACTAATCAAGTCTCATTTTGTCCTATGAATCCATTGTTGCTGCTGCTGCTGCATATCAAGTTGCTTGATATATCATAACTATTTATCCCAACCAACTTTCTTTACATGCATGTCTTGGCTTTTTTATGGACATTTATAACACCATTCTATCGTTTAAGTTCTAGAGGGCTTCCCGCTCACGATCACATGATTATCAGTTACACACTATTCATTCATGTCGAGACTCAATTCAAGTAAACATATCTCTAAATCATCTCTACGCCTTCTTTGCATGTATTTCCATCTTCTATCCTTGGTTTCTAGTATCGTCTTGCGGTGTAATTGTCAGCTCCTCATTCGTAACACTTGTGGTTGCTCTTATCCACGTAAACTAAGTATTTTTTTCCTCTCATAGTGGCATATACCATAAACTCAATTTTACTTGACTTTTACTTAAAGGTTTCACTTTCATCAGCATTTTCCTTCATTGTAACATACATCTTTCCTTTCGAAGCCTCGATAAAAACCGAGTATCTTTGTCTGACACAATTGACAACGACACTCCGGGCCTTACCACAACCTTGATGATGAATACCTTAAATAACATTTCTGTCTAGATAGCTTCTCGTATTGGTATAAAGTGAGCACATTTCTTTAAGCGATCCACAATCACCCAGATGGTATCATGGTTTCTAGCTGTACCTGGTAGCTTAGTTATGAAATCCATGGTAATATGTTCCCATTTCCATGATGGTGTTTCTAATGGTTGTATCATTCCATATGGCTCCTAATGTTATGCCTTGACTTGCAATTAAGTCAAACACTTACTGACAGATCCTATCAATTCGTTCTTCATATCTGGCCATAGTAGTCTTTCTACAAGCCTTGGTACATCATGGTGGATCCCAGGTGAATCGAGTATCTAGACTTATGAGCTTCATCAATATTCGGCCACGAGGATCTCCATGGCGTAGGATCCACATACGATCAAATATGGATTTCATATCATAAGTATTATCTTCCAAATCTCAGTGTGACCCGAAAACTCGTTCTTTATTCATCTTGATCTCATCCTTTATAACTGCTACTGCGTTGTGCGAATCTTGCTCATGAAATTCGAAGCGCCAACTACCTTATACGACTTATTATTGGCTATAACTCCTTCACCCTCTTGGCTTAGTACGTCAGTGGCCATATTAGCCTCACCAGGATAGTACTGGATTTCGTAACCGAAACGTTTATCGACCCTATCCATATTCCCTGCCCCATATTCAGTCATTTCTGCTTGAAGAAATACTTTAAACTCTTATGTTATGTATATATGGTGCACTTGAAAACTTAGCATATGGTTTTCTCTTTCTTCAACGTCTCCAAGACTTTTCTTAAGTGTTTAGCATGGTCGGACTTATTTCTTGAATATGTCAAGATTATCATCACTAATGGTAGTGACAAATTTGTCCAATATCAGATGACATACCCTATTCATTGTAACCATAAATGCTGCTACAACATTCGTCAATCCAAACAACATCACGAGAAACTCATAGTATCCACATCGCGTCTGAATGTTGCCTTAGAGATGTCTGCCTCTTTCATTTTCAATTGAGGATCACCAGATCTAAGATCTATTTATGTCAACCAACTAGCACCTTGAAACTAATAAAACAGATCGTCAATCCGTAAGTTTATCCAACTCGCGGAAATCTATGCACATTCTCATACATCCGTATTTATTCTTTAGGAACAACACTGGCACTCCCCACGGGGAAACACTCTGTATTATAAAACCTTGTCAAGGAGTTCTTATAGTTGTTAATTAACTCTTTCATATCGGATGGCGCTAGGCAATAATGAGTTTTCACGATAGGTTGTTGTTGGGTTAGCTATTAGCATGGTTTGTACTTGTTATTGGGCTATATTGTAAACCGAGATCTTTTGGATCTCGGTGGGCTTTTGGGTTTTTTGGGCTTGTGCCTATATATACAATGTATCTAGGTTATTATTAGGCTAGCCGTTCATAATATACATAATGGGATATCGGTGTAGTTGGTATAACCATTATGATTAAGCATCAGACGTAATATGCGTGTGTTATGAAGCAGATTATTTGTGTTCTTCGTGTGTTTACTTGCATAACATTGAAATCATCTCTTGTTAATTTCCGCATAACAACAAGATTGTGTGATATCACATTAAAATATCCGTCTAAAGGACTTACAATTGGTACAGAGCCTATTGACCTATTATAGGCTTGGTTAAGGTGATATCATTGATTCAATAAGTAGTTTTTGGTTGTTAAGTGATTGAAGATTTATGGAAATTGAAGAACAATTATTCTTCGTGTTCATCGGGGTTGTTGAGATAATTTTGGGAAGGATTTGATTTAATTTATGCAATAAATTCAAATCCCAGAGATTTCGGGATTTAATCTGTTAGCAAAGTTACCTGGTCAAAGCCTCTTTGGGTTTCTTGGAAGTTCTCGGGAATATTTCATCGTTTTCCGCCATAAAGTGGTCGTTTTCGGTGAAATTTGTATGTTCTCGGTAGAATACAAGTGTTATCGGTGGTATTGGATAGTTCTAGGTTGTTTTGGATAGTTTTTAGTGGTTTTGCATAGTTCTCGGTGGGTTTGGATAGTTCTCGGTCAGATTTTAGTGTTTTCCGTTTACTTTTGGCTGTTCTCGGTCAACTAAGAGAGTTTTCGGTTGACATTCTTGATTTTCGGCCAATGTTAGTTCTCGGTTGTAATTGTAAATCTGTGCCTAATATTATTGGGCTTTAGTATAACTGATATATTATTGGACTTAATTAATTATTTATCCAAAATGGACCAAGTAGCTAATAGTTCATCAAATGTTGCACTGCATCACGAACTAGACTCCATAATGGGAAACTGCTACTCGTGTACCCCATTTGCTGTCTCATGAGGGGTTTGCTGAATGTAAATTTAGATTTAAAAAGTATGTGGAGATGAAAGACGCCAAGATTTGGAGAAGTAATGTTCGTGGACCTCAAGCTATCACATTTTAACGTGAAAACTCTGAAGAAGTAGCTGTAAAGCCTGTTGAACTGTATGGCAATGCAGTCTTTGAAAAGGTTGAGGAAGATGAAAAGGCTCTTTCTACGTTAACAATGGTACTTTCACCTGAAATTGCCTTGGGATTTAGAGAATTACAATCTGCAAAGGCATTATGGGAGGCCTTTATTGAGGTATATGAGGGTAATGCAAAGGATTTAGAGAAGCTGTCAATATCTCTTTTGACAGAAGTTCAATATGTTTAATCATGTTCTGGGAGAATCTTTGGAAACACAGCTACAAAGATTTATATCTCTAGTGACTGAGATGAGATATGCTAATATTAATTTGACCGCCGCTGAGACAAATAATAAATAGGTCAATTCCTTGCCTCAAAGCTGGGAGATGAATGTTGCAGTGATTAACAAAACGAAGGATCTCAACAGGTTAACTCTGTCAGAAGTCATGGCAATCATCAAGGCGTGTGACATGGATGACAAGCAGCGTGCCAAAAACCATGCAAACTCTTACATTGCAGCCGACTATATTGTTGCTTCTAATAATGCACTCATCTCGCAAGACAACTTCTCAATGTTTGCGTCTTCTCAAGGGCAGTACACTCCGCAGTGTCAACCTCCGAACAATTTCTCAATGTTTAAGTCTGCTCAGGGTCAATTCTCACAGGCACCACCACCACCAACTCACGTGTTTTTTCTCAACCTGCTAAATCAACTGTTTTCAGCTGCAAAGTCCCAGTCATCTGCTGCTTCTTTAAGTAAGTCTCCCAGTCAGATTCCCTCCATCTCAAAGGAGACTCAAGAAAACATCGCCTTAATGGTAGGGTTCATGAATTGCTACAACACCTTTCTTGCTTGAGATCTGGTTCAACCAGTTGTAGCTATTGAGCTTGATCAAATTCATCCTTATGATGTAGACGAAATGGACATCTCTTGGCAAATCTCCACGACAGTGTTTCGCGCAAAGAAATTTACTAAGAGAATAGGCATAAAAAACAGGAATGTGCCAGCAAATAAGAAGGTGGGATTTAACAAGGATACTCTAAAGTGCTACAACTGTCACGAGCCGGGTCATTTTTCTCGTGAATTCACTAACCCAGCTTAGGAAGGAAACAGAGAAAGGGCAATGGTTCTAGTGGGAAATGCAAGAGAAGAAAATGGTGCAAGTGCAGGTGAAGGTGAGAGAGGTTTAGTAACTCAACAATTCTCTTGGAATGATCAAATGGCAGCTCTCAACATCAATAATCAGACTGCAAACTTTGCTCGAATAGAAGTCGATGAAGAAGAAAATGATGATGAGGAACAAGAAAAGGAACTTCAATTTGCTTTCGTGGCCTTCACTTCTTCCAGGTCATCCAAGGTAAGTTCCCAACTATGTTCTCAAGCTTGTATTAATAAAGTAGATTTATGTAAATCCCATAATAGTTACTTGCTTATAGAAATGGAAGGAATAATATTTAAAAATTTTACTCTTTAGAAGAATGAGAAAACTTTCAAAGATAAAATTGAGGCACTGAAAAAGGATTTTTCTAAACTTCAATTTGGTTTTAACATAAAATGAACTCACCACCATGACGCCAAACGAAAAATTATTGAGTTAACTGCTGAACTGGAAGCCTCCAAGTTAGAGATTATCAATTTAACTAATAAATTTGAAAGGGTTGAACTAGACTTTAAGAAATTCGAAGGCTCCAGTGCTATTGTTAACTTCATTATTGAAAATCAATTATGGTGGAAAGAAAACATTGGTGAGGGGATAGGGTTAGTGTTGTACCCCCTCCGTACAATGAGAATTACGCTAGTCTTCTTCTTACCAAAGAGCAGGAAGAAAGGGTAAAAACCATGCAATATGGTAAAAACAAAGAAAATGGCAAAAATGCTCCTGGTTCAGTAAAAGCTACTGAAACAACATCAGGGGTGAATGATACTAATGTGTTTACTTCACGTGCAGATGAAGTAATTTTCGAGGATTGGATTGATGAGGATGAGGATTTGCTTGTTTTGAATAATAAAGACATTAAATCTCATATTTCTTTAAATTTATCTGCTTTGAATTTTGTGACCACAAATGTTTGTGTGGGCTCTGTTTTTAAGAGAAAAGACAATTGTGTCATTTATTCCTCTAAAAATTTGAATTCTGGTGGTGTGTCTTTGAATAAATTTGATAAAAATAAGAATCCTCGTGAATATTCATCAGCTAAGTTTGTCAAAGAAGGAAGTTCAAATGGTCAAAATTGTGATAAACCACGAAATAAGTCAGGTGTTAAACATCAAGTAAAGCAAACTAGCTAACACAACAGGTCCAGACAAAGTAGACCACAATGAATTCCATATATGTTTGGTGTTATATTTTAGACCGATGCATCGAGTTAATATGTGGGTGAAAAATACATTGTTTGGTCTCAACCAAGGGTGGATGGCTTGAAGACCAAGTCATGCTAGACTAGTAAAATAGATGTTTTTATTCATTTGTCTGGCATTGAGTGTATTGTATTTTGATTGAGAACTAGGGTTTTATCCCTATGAGAGTATGTATGAGTTGAGGAGATGTCCCTGGGTGGATAATATATTTTGTGTATGTATGAATGTATGTATGAGTGGTTCATCTTTATGAGAATAATTTGACTTATATTATCATACTACCAGTTCCATCTTGTTTGTGTTTCAATTTCATATATGTGTTCATCCTATTTTATTGATTATTGGTAATCGAATCAGGTTCTCTCCCAATACATCTCATCCTTCCAAATATCATTCAAGAGTGAATACGAGTGCGATTTGATCCTAACCTGGATCCGAGCTCCACCTTTAATATTGACTATTCACGCTTCTGCACCAGGCTCAATTATGTCAGTTGGTATTAGACCTGGTTACCAAATCGTTTAGACAAACCGCTGAATTTGATTCAATTCTCTCTTGAATCCACCAACGACGTTAAACTTGATGTTATGGGTTAGCAAGGATTTGGATGATTTTTGATGATTTACAGATGATTTATATTAATTGATGCTTTAGTTGATAATTAATTCGGAGATTCAACGTCGATTTCATGTTTATATGTTCAAATTCGTCCAGATCTACATTTTTGGGTTTGTTTCCGGTCGAACTCGTCTATATTTGATGTTCTAAATCTGAAAGGTTGTGAAATTGATGGTATGTTGGTGATAGAATGTGGATTTCATGATTTTTTTATGAGATTTCAATGATTAATTTCATGTATGAAGTGTTTAATTTCATATATGAAAACTTAGGGTTCGTATGTTCAAAATTGGTGGAAACGGTTATTATGTGTCAGTGTACTTTGGGGTTATGGATTGTTCAAGAGTAGATATTGCAGCAGGAGGTTATTATGTGATCTTGTTGGGGCAGAATTGTAATAAACTGCTGATATGAGTTGTTTGGTGATATGTTATTTATTGTCGCAAGTCATTAACTATTGTTACTGATAGAGAATTGTATAAGAGCTGTTGCTGATGCACAATGAATCAGGGGTATTTTAATAATTTTGGCTGTTGATATGAACTTTGAAAAAATAAATACAGTTGTTGTCCGTTGATATGTTTGCTACATACATACCATTATGATTTCACGAGCTATAGTAGATAGTAAGCATGGGTAATCGTTTGCTAATTCTGAACAGATACAACAACAGGATATCAATAATCATGCGAGGGTATTTTCGTCTGGTTGCTGCTGATATAACATTACTCAAAACTCTATTTTCACAGCTACTGCTATGAGGGCTGCTACCAAGTATTCGAACAGCTGCTGACATTAGATCCACACGAACAGTTAACTCTCAAGTAGTTGTTGCGGATAGTGCGTATACCTGAACATATGAGATGGTCATGAGAAATTGCTGCAATAATTCACAAACATATACAAGTCAAATCTCGAACAGATGCAACAGGGTTGTTCGGTATTTTGTATTTGATTATATAAAATGTTGCTGAATTGTTCTAGTAGATGTTGCAGTTGATGTTTATTCACGAAAAATTAGAACTTTGCTGATATGATTTTTTGTACAAGTAGTTATTCACTGATGTTTTTTTGGATGTCTTGAGTAGTTGCAGTAGTTATTCATAAACACATACACGATGGTTCTGAACACTATATTATTTACTTTTTGATATGCTATTTGGTCACAAACATATATTGAGATATAAAGGTGGAACGGCAGTTACAGTGGCTGTTAGGAATAGGGGCGGAATGGTAATTGTTGTTCGCGTCAAGATCAGTTCTGTAATTATGTTGCTGATTTAGTTTGTTGTTAAGTTCAGATCACAATTAGATAGAGCTGTTGCACGGGTATTTTTCTAGGTCGTTTTATTGCTGATTGCAGCTGCTGAACGGGCCTGAATACTTAAGAATTCGAGTACTCAACTGTTGATCCAAAATTGTAGTACTCAACTGCAGCTGGTATAAGTTATATTTTTTGAAGCTAAAAGATATATTACAGGGGTATTTGGTAATTGTGCAGCTGGTTCAGATTTTAAATGGAGAAAATTAAGTGTTTGATGTTCGAAATGTCGAGGTACACGAAGAAAAAGTTATATTTCTATCCTCTGGCACGTAAGTTTCACTCGAGCAAATCTTTTATTTTGTGCGAATGACTGAAATTTTCAATTATGGATATTCTCAAATTTCTCCGATGAACATCATTTGCTCGTGAAATAGGCCAAGAATAAGAAACAAAGTTATACTTTCGTATCCGTTGACTTTGTGACCCTGTGTTCTAAATGAACGATGTTTGCCCAAGTGCTAGCATTCATAGAAGCTTCACGACTTCAACAAAGTGCTAGCATGAACAAGAGGGTTGATTTTCCGGATCATTTCATGAGTTGACCAAGTCAAAGATTGTTGAAATTGAAGAGTCTCATGTTTTCACCCGCACTTGATTTAATGACATGTTTGTTAAAGATAATTGCCACGAAATTGGGGGAGTAAAATTCTTTGATTTTCATCGCAGGTTGGTTGCTTCAAATCAAGTAAAAGACTCAAGTTAAGGAAAAGTTGATCAAGATAAATAATCCAAGGTTTTTCAAATATGTGGAGGATCTTGATGACGTAGTCAGATGGAATCCGCTGTGTCAACATCCACACCACAAACGAGACAAATTGAAGATTATTTGATGATCACATTGAGTGTATTTCCTTTTATGATAACCTTGTTACTTGATGTTGATGATTGAAGTTCAAAGCCTCTTAAAGTGAGGGTGAAGATATAAATGAAAGACAACGGCTTATGAAGTAATCATGGAAGTAATTCGGTGGCATCGGTCTAAGGGGGAGCTTGTTGGGTCTTATATTTTAGAACGACGCATCAAATTAATATGTGGATGAAAAATACATTGTTGGGTCTCAACCAAGGGTGGATGGCTTGAAGACCAAGTCACGCTACACTATTGTAAATAAATGTTTTTATTCATTTGTCTAGCATTGAGTGTATTGTATTTCGATTGGATCTACGGTTTTTATCCCTATCAGAGTGTCTCCTCCCTGGGATGAGATCTCCATGGGTGGATGATATTTCTTGTGTGTGTATGAATGTATGCATGAGTGGTTTATCTTAATGAGAATCATTCGGCTTATAATATCATACTGGCAGTTCTATCTTGTTTGTTTTTCGATTACATGTATGTGTTCATCCTATTTTATTGATTATTGTTAATCGAATCAGGCTCTCTCCCAATACATCTCATCCGTCCAAATATCATTCTAGAGTGAATACGAGTGCGATTCGATAAATAATCCAAGGTTTTTCAAAGATGTGGAGGATCTTGGTTACGTAATCAGATGGAATCCGCCGTGTCAACATCCGCACCACAAACGAGAAAAATTGAAGATTATTTGATGATCACATTGAGTGCATTTCCTTTTATGATGACCTTGTTACTTGATGTTGATGATTAAAGTTCAAAGCCTCTGAAAGTGAGGGGGAGAATTTAAATGAAAGACAACGGGTTATGAAGTAATCATGGAAGTAATTCGGTGGCATCGGTCTAAGGGGGAGATTGTTGGGTCTTATATTTTAGACCGACGCATCAAATTAATATGTGGATGAAAAATACATTGTTGGGTCTCAACCAAAGGTGGATGGCTTGAATACCAAGTCATGCTAGACTAGTGTAAATAGATGTTTTTATTTGTTTGTCTAGTTGTGAGTGTATTCTATTTCGATTGAGATCTAGGGTTTTATCCCTATGAGAGAGTCTCCTCCCTGGGATGAGATCTCCATGGGTGGATGATATTTTTTATGTGTGTATGAATGTATGCATGAGTGGTTCATCTTTATGGGAATCATTTGGCTTATAATATCATACTGGCAGTTCTATCTTGTTTGTGTTTCGATTACATGTATGTGTTCATCCTATTTTATTGATTATTGTTAATCAAATCAGGTTCTCTCCCAATACATCTCATCCGTCAAAATATCATTCAAGAGTGAATACTAGTGCGATTCGATAAATAATCCAAGGTTTTTCAAAGATGTGGAGGATCTTGGTTACGTAATCAGATGGAATCCGCCGTTTAATCATCCGCACCACAAACGAGAAAAATTGAAGATTATTTGAGGGTCACATTGAGTGTATTTCCTTATATGATGACCTTGTTACTTGATGTTGACTATTGAAGTTCAAAGCCACTTAAAGTGAGGGGGAGAATTTAAATGATAGACAACGGGTTATGAAGTAATCATGGAAGTAATTCGGTGGCATCGATCTAAGGGGGAGATTGTTGGGTCTTATATTTTAGACCGACGCATTGAATTAATATGTGGATGAAAAATACATTGTAGGGTTTCAACCAAGGGTGGATGACTTGAAGACCAAGTCATGCAAGACTAGTGTAAATAGATGTTTTTATTCATTTGACTAGCATTGAGTGTATTGTATTTCGATTGGATCTAGGGTTTTATCCCTATGAGAGAGTCTCCTCCCTGGGATGAGATCTCCATGGGTGGATGATATTTTTTGTGTGTGTATGAATGTACGCATGAGTGGTTCATCTTTATGGGAATCATTCGGCTTATAATATCATACTGGCAGTTTGTTTATGTTTCGATTACATGTATGTGTTCATCAAGAGTGAATACTATTGCGATTCTATAAATAATCCAAGGTTTTTCAAAGATGTGGAGGATCTTGGTTACGTAATCAGATGGAATCCGCCGTTTAATCATCCGCACCACAAACGAGAAAAATTGAAGATTATTTGAGGGTCACATTGAGTGTATTTCCTTATATGATGACCTTGTTACTTGATGTTGATTATTGAAGTTCAAAGCCACTTAAAGTAAGGGAGAGAAATTAAATGATAGACAACGGGTTATGAAGTTATCATGGTAGTAATTCGGTGGCATCGATCTAAGGGGGAGATTGTTGGGTCTTATATTTTTGACCGACGCATTGAATTAATATGTGGATGAAAAATACATTGTAGGGTTTCAACCAAGGGTGGATGGCTTAAAGACCAAGTCATGCAAGACTAGTGTAAATAAGTGTTTTTATTCATTTGACTAGCATTGAGTGTATTGTATTTCGATTGGATCTAGGGTTTTATCCCTATGAGAGAGTCTCCTCCCTGGGATGAGATCTCCATGGGTGGATGATATTTTTTGTGTGTGTATGAATGTATGCATGAGTGGTTCATCTTTATGGGAATCATTCGGCTTATAATATTATACTGGCAGTTCTATCTTGTTTGTGTTTCGATTATATGTATGTGTTCATCCGATTTTATTGATTATTGTTAATCAAATCAGGCTCTCTCCCAATACATCTCATCCGTCCAAATATCATTCAAGAGTGAATACTAGTGCGATTCGATAATTAATCCAAGGTTTTTCAAAGATGTGGAGGATCTTACGTAATCAGATGGAATCCGCCGTTTAATCATCCACACCACAAACGAGAAAAATTGAAGATTATTTGAGGGTCACATTGAGTGTATTTCCTTATATGATGACTTTGTTACTTGATGTTGATTATTGAAGTTCAAAGCCTCTTAAAGTGAGGGGGAGAATTTAAATGATAGACAACGGGTTATGAAGTAATCATGGAAGTAATTCGGTGGCATCGATCTAAGGGGGAGATTGTTGGGTCTTATATTTTAGACCGACGCATTGAATTAATATGTGGATGAAAAATACATTTTAGGGTTTCAACCAAGGGTGGATGGCTTGAAGACCAAATCATGCAAGACTAGTGTAAATAGATGTTTTTATTCATTTGACTAGCATTGAGTGTATTGTATTTCGATTGGATCTAGGGTTTTTATCCCAATGAGAGAGTCTCCTCCCTAGGATGATATCTCCCTGGGTGGATGATATTTCTGTGTATGTATGAATGTATGCATGAGTGGTTCATCTTAATGAGAATCATTCGGCTTATAATATCATACTACCAGTTCTATCTTGTTTGTGTTTCTATTACATATATGTGTTCATCCTATTTTATTGATTATTGTTAATCGAATCAGGCTCTCTCCCAATATATCTCATCTGTCCAAATATCATTCAAGAGTGAATACGAGTGCGATTCGATAAATAATCCACGGTTTTTCAAAGATTATGAGGATCTTGAGAACGTAATCAGATGGAACCCGCTGTGTCAACATCCACACCACAAACGAGAAAAAATGAAGATTATTTGATTTTCACATTGAGTGTATTTCCTTTTATGATGACTTTGTTACTTGATGTTGATGATTGAAATTTAAAGCCTCTTAAAGTGATGGGGAGAATTTAAATGAAAGACAACGGGTTATGAAGTAATCATGGAAGTAATTCGGTGGCATCGGTCTAAGGGGAGATTGTTGGGTCTTCTATTTTAGACCGACGCATCGAATTAATATGTGAATGAAAAATACATTGTTGGGTCTCAACCAAGGGTGGATGGCTTGAAGATCAAGTCATGCTAGACTAGTGTATATAGATGTTTTTATTCATTTGTCTAGCATTGAGTGTATTGTATTTCGATTGAGATCTAGGGTTTTATCCCTATGAGAGAGTCTCCTCCCTGGGATGAGATCTCCATGGGTGGATGATATTTCTTGTGTATTTATGAATGTATGCATGAATGGTTTATCTTTATGAGAATCATTCGACTTATAATATCATACTGCCAGTTCTATCTTGTTTGTGTTTCGATTACATGTATGTGTTCATCCTATTTTATTGATTATTGTTAATCGAATCAGGCTCTCTCCCAATACATCTCATCCGTCCAAATATCATTCAAGAGTGAATACGAGTGCGATTTGATCCTAACCCGGATCCGAGCTTCACCTTTAATAATGATTATTCACGCTTCCGCACCGGGATCAGTCAAGAGTTCTTTCCTTTGTTATTGATCTTGCTCTTATCCGTCCAGATACGTCGGATCTGAGGGTTTTGTCCATATATCTTATTGTTTTTCAAGATTGTTTGAGTTTTTGTTTAAGTTTGTTAAGTTTCTTTCAAGTAATTTTTTCAATTCCAAAAATATTTTAAATTATGCCTGGATAATGGATGAGCAAGGGATTTCTACTAACAAGATTCCTAGGCTGTATGGATAGGAAAACTACAAAAAATGGAAAGTGTTGTTGGAGGCTGCCGTTTGTTACAATGATGTTGAGATGTGGAATTCGATCAAGAATGGGCCATATGTTCCTGATGGCTCAGCAAACAACCAAACAGTTGAAAGAACAATGAAAAAGAAAGTTGACATAGCCTTACCTATGTTGAAGCTGAGTTTATCATGGGAAATCTTGACCAGTGTGGCTCATCATACTATAGCAAAAGCAATGTATGATGTTGTAGTTGAATGTTTGAAGGAAATACCGAGCTGAAGGATATCAAGAAGGACAGACTGAAGCAACAGCTTGACCGTTTCATGTTTAGGGAGGGTGAACGATTGAAGTCAGTTTTGCAGAGGTTCATGGGTATTGTTAATGAGATCAGAACAACT
Source organism: Bidens hawaiensis (assembly GCF_021521415.1). Lineage (NCBI taxonomy): Eukaryota > Viridiplantae > Streptophyta > Magnoliopsida > Asterales > Asteraceae > Bidens > Bidens hawaiensis. Next base: position 99,033 of record NW_027494385.1, read on the forward strand.
GACCTTGCAATCACAGATTTCGATCTGAAGAAGAAACTGTTGTCATCTTTATCTAGAGAATGGTACACTGCCAGCAAGTTCGTTAAGCAGAAACCAAACTTTTCAAACCTCAAGCTTGATGATGTTATATGCTTTTTACAAGCAGCAGAGCATGAGATGATAAAGGATAATATAATCAAAGAAGACAGGCCAAGTTTTCAAGTGGCTAATGCTCTTATTGCACCCATGGGAAATATGTCTACAAAGAATAAACAGCAAATTCCCATAACAGAAGATCCATGTGAATATGGTGGTGAGAGACCAAGGATATTTGTTGCTGGTCAGTCAAGCAATCAAGGTGGATAATCAAGATTCAATGTCTAATTTATTGATGACAACGATACATCTTCAATGGCCAGTGGACGTGCTCCTTATCATGTTGGAAATGTGAACCATGGAAGTGATTATCAAGCTCTCTTCTCTATGTTCACTGACTCTTATAATGCTTTTGTAGCAAAGAATCCGATTCATACAAGTGTGGTTCAAGAAGATCTTGAACAAATTGATGTTGATGACTTAGAAGATATGGATCTGAAGTGGCAGGCTGCAATGCTAGCTATGAGAAGTAAGATGTTGTATAGCAGAACTGGGTGGTCATTGGCTTTAGGACCTAATTATAGAATGGATTTGACAAATCCAAGGCTATCTGCTACAACTGCCAATTACCAGGACACATTGCAAGAGAATGCAATTAGCCAAGACAATTTCAGAACAACAATCAACAAAGAAATCAGTTTCAATATCAAATCAGAACGGTCAGCAGAGAAATTTCAACAACTACAACAACCGTCAACAACAGAATCATCAACAAGTAATCCCACAACAACAACCCTTTCAAAGAAAACAACAAATCCCTTCGCAAGCTCCTTCAAATCAAAACAGAAACAAGACCAACCAACCAAGAAATCAAGGGAACGTGCATTAGCTCAACAACATAAAGAAGGTGTATTTTGATTGGAACAATCATGCAGATGACATTGAAAAACCAATGTAGCATTCATGGAAAAGATAGAGAATGAAACTGAGTCCTCAATATCTCAGGTACATACAGATCTTTAACACTGATATACTTGAAATGAATGAATCTTTGAGAAACACTATTGGTAAACTACAAAGTGAATGTTTTAAGAAAAAAATCATGATAAATGTCCATGAAACAAGTGAGTTGACCTATGAGAACCAAATTAAGAGTCTAGAACAGGACTAGATGGACAATTACACCATTCAGTCTAGGTATGTAACTGAAATTGAAGAGCTTAAGAAAATGTATCTTGATGAGTAGTTGAAGAATACTCAACTTCAAGTTGAAAATGATTTCTTAAAAAAATTTGGTGTTAACTGGAAAATATTTATGGTAAGTATCAAGTTGTTCCTCCACTTTTTAATGATAATTACTCTTTGAAAGTGGTTAAAGAAAATAGAAATGCTTACCTTGATTAGTTTTGAGAAGTGTTTGAGGATAGAAAGGAGTTTGTTGAGAATTACAAGTTGGTTGACGTTGATGACAAGGGTGAGTTTGTAATAGAATGTTAAAAGAAGATGACTTTCATGATGAATAGTTGGATAGAGATGACTTGAGTGATTCAAGTGACAAAAGTTCAAGCAATGAAAGCTTAAAGAAAGAAATTGTTTGGTCATAAATTGGTTTGACTGACGCATATCAAAAGGCCACGACGTGATCAAGACTAAAGTGAACTAAACGAAGATTAGTTTAAGAATTTAATTATGGTTGTGATGGTGTAATACCGAAATCCCAATGGATTTCGGTTTGTCTAGTAACACCAAAATCCTATGGATTTCGGTTAGGCTAGTTTAGGCTTATTTGGGCTTGGCCTTTGGGCCTTTTATAGTTATTGTTTTAGGTTTTGATGTTGTCGAGAACTTTCAGAGCCACCATAATTCTAGAGAGCATTATATTGTTTGGCTAAGTGGTTTATGTATCTGACGACTTATTAATAAGAGAATTGTGTGCATTGAAACCATATTACATCGTGTTCATCTTTTATTATTTCCAAACGTTAATTGTAATCATCGTTGTTCTTGAATCACCACGTTAACTAGATTCCGCCTATTTGACAACTTCCAAGTCCCGAATCTGGATCACTTGAATATAATATCAACAAACACACGTCAAATAGGCGGAATCTAGTTAACGTGGTGATTCAAGAACAACGATGATTACAATGAACGTTTGGAAATAATAAAAGATGAACACGGTGTAATGTGGTTTCAATGCATACGATTCTCATATTAATAAATCATCAGATACATAATTTACTTAGCAAAGCAATATAATGCTCTCTTGAATTATGGTGGTTCTGAAAGTGCTCAACAACATCTAACCCTAAAACGATTAAACAATAACTATATATAGGGTTACCATAAAAGGCCCAAAGGCCAAGCCCAAATAAGCCTAAACTAGCCTAACCAAAATCCATAGGGATTTCGGTGTTACTATACAAACCAAAATCCATTGGGGTTTCGGTATTACACCATCACAACCATAATGCAATTCTTCAACTCATATTCGTTTATTTCATTTTAGTCTTGACCACGTCGTGGCCTTTGGATATGACCCAACAGAGATTGGAAAAAAGGAACCAACGAACATGATTCCTTTGCTGCCAAAGATAACTGCCAAGATAAGAAAGCGTCATGAGCAAATGAGAAGGGAACACCAATATTTTGATATTTGTGGTGGTTCAAAAGCAAAGAAGAACAATGACAAATCTGCATACAAAGTGCCACAAAGAAGAGAAAGTGTCAAAGAGAATAAGAAAGTAGAAGAAATCATGAAGAATGATGATCTATTCATTCCAGTCTATCCTGTTTTCTCTAATCAAGAATTGTTTGATATTGGAAAGGTTGAAATAATGGAGGAATAAATGAAGACCGTCAAAATTTAGAAGCAACAAAGATGATGAACCAATCAATATGGAAAAGATAATCTTTGTCAAAAGTTCAGCTGAAAGAAAAGACATTAAGATTGATGAATTTGTGCTTTTCTCAATGAACTATGATGGTCTTTTACTCAAAAGACTATTGGAGTTGATCCACATAAGCCAAGTGAAATATTTTAGAAAGGAAAGTCAAGTTAGAGTTTCAAGGGAAAAGTTTGGTAAAAACATTGTGATGTGTATGGACATCACACTGACTCTTGTCATGAAAGGTTCACCTTCAAACCAATTCTTGTCCCCGACAGAACAAAGTTTGGACAACACTTTTATTTGAACAAGAAAAAATATAATGAATAATTGACCAAGGGTAAAATGGTGGTTGATGAACCAGTGAACAGTGTTGTAGAGGAAAGTAATAAGAAGGCTGAAGTTGTTCACAAGAAAGAAAAGAAGAAGGATTTTACTGGAAAGAAGAAAGCCCAAATGAACAGACAGCCCATCAGAATTAAGCCTGATGTGGGATCCCAGTTAGTAAAATCTGTTGCGTATGAAAATTCACGAAGATTTGAAGGGAAAATTAAGAAGAAAGTGTTCAAGAAGAAGTCAAAAGAACTAAACGGTGATGAGAAATTTCTTCTGAAACATGGGTTTGAGCCACATGGATTTTTGTGAAAACCAAGGGTTCAAGCACGAGTATTGGTTGAGAAAAGGGAATATGTCATTGAAGTATGCGCGAGCATAGTTCCTTATGTTGGAAATTTGATTGAATTTCATTATGAATCTAATGATTCATGTGAGATTGTTTATGAGGACCCCAAACCAAATGCGACAAGTGTTAATGTTGATGATGATTTGCAAGCTGATTTAGCTTGTATTTCATCACATAATTGATTCCTTCTCTTTGATTTGTGCAAGAAAAGTCCACACCAGTGAATGATATATGGTATATGGACAGTGGATGTTCCAGGCACATGACATGTGACAAGAGGTCACTGGTGAATTATGAAGAAAATTTTGAATCACATGTTGCATTTGGGAGTGATGAAAATGGAGAGAAAATTGTGGGGAAAGACATTCTCACTAATGGAAAAGTATCTTTTGATAATATGTTCTATTTGGAAGGATTACAATATAACCTATTGAGCATATCACAGATGTGTGATTAAGGTTATAAGGTTGGATTTGATGATTCTTGTTGTTTCATCCTCAAATCTGAATTTGTAATTCCTCCTGATATGATTATGATGATGGCTCCTAAAAATGAGAACTTGTATGAACTGAGAATGAAAGATTCCATTTATAGAGGTGTAACTTGTTTTATGTCAAAGGACACTGAAAATGAAATAAATTTGTGGCACAGAAAGCTTTGTCATGTTAACTTAAAGAATGTGAAAAAACTTGTTAAGGGTGTACATGTAATTGGTTTACCAACAAGGGAGTTCAAGCTAGATGACAAGTGCATTTCATGTTAAAAGGGAAATCAGCACAAATCATCACACAAAGCAGAGCTTGTAAACTCAATTGAACAAGTACTAGAAATGCTTCATATGGATCTTTTTGGTCTCGTGAGTGTTCCTAGTATAGGGAAGAAAAGATATTTCTTGGTGATCATTGATGACTTTTCAAGATATACTTGGGTTTATTTGCTGAACTCCAAGGATGAAGTTGTGGAGTTAATTAAAGGATGTGTGACAAGGATTGAAAACCAACTAGATGTAAGGGTGAAGGTTATGAAAGGTGACAATGGGACTGAGTTCAAGAATGGGGTGATGGCTGAATTTTGTCTTGCAAAAGGAATTCTTCAACAATTCAGTAAAAACCTAGAACTCCTAAACAAAATGGGGTAACATAAAAAAGAAACAGAACACTCATTGAAGCTGCAAGAACCATGATAGCAGATGCTTATCTGCTTGTTACTTTTGGGCAGAAGCTATCAATAATGCTTGTTATGTTCAGAACAGGGTTCTTCTCAACAAAAGTCAAGACAAAACTCCTTATGAGATTTTGTTCAAAAGAAAAACCTACATCAAGTTTCTCAAGCATTTTGGATGCAAGTGCTCACTGTTGAATACCAAGGACTATCTGAACAAGTTTCAATCAAAATCTTTACATTGTTTCTTTGTTGGATACTCCATATACTCAAAAACCTATTGAGTATATGTAAAGATCATTTGAGTGTGATTGAATCTTCTGGTGTGATATTCAATGAAAACAAATTTAATACAGTGGATGTAGCATCCTGGCTGTTTGATCTTGAGAACTTAATCAAGTCTTTCAAGATTTATGCTGAAGACTTTGATGAAACTTTGCATAGAACAAGTGTCCATGATGAAATTTCATAAAAGAAGGTTGATTTGGACAAATTGTGGTCAAAGGTTGTTGACAGAAATGCTGAATATTTAATAAGAATGCTTCCGACATTTAACCAGAAAATGAGCAAAATGACAATCTTGAGAAACTACCTATTCAAGAAAGTCCTGTCATGGATGATGTGCAAACTGACAATCAAAATGATCAAGAGCAAGTTGTCAATAATGAAGAGCAAACTGATGATCAGAATAATCAAGAAAAAGATGAAAGACAACCAAATTTTGAGACATTGTTTCAAAATTTGAACATAGGAAATGAATTTTCTTCAACATCACAATAGAATGGTGAAGAAGAAGATGCAGAAATGAAAGTTATTAATGACTGGACGCAACCAAGAAATAACCCCTCACGTGCGAAATTAAAGAAGATCCCCTTTAAGATCAAACAATTCCATCGAATTGAGTATGATTGTATGTGTGATAGCATCTACTATACCATGAATATCAATGAATCCAATTATTGCAATTGCTCATGGTACCCTTTTTTAGTTTCTAGGGTCTATTTCTTAGTTCAAGATTCCCCTTACTAACCTTACTAACAGGAATCGAAGAATTAGTATACCTGTTCCGCCCAAAATGGCAAATGTAACATCTGATTTGGTCGTTAAGGAACCTGATATCAATTTTACAAATTTTGATTCAAATATTTCTTTAGATCAAGTTGTGCAAACTTCCATTGTGGAAAGAAATCATCCTCCTGAAAACATCATTGGAGATATTCATGAATTAGTTACAAGAAGTTCATCTGAATCTGCAAAACATTTGTTTGCACTCCTGCTTCCTCTCCCAAATTGAACCCAAGAACATAGTTCATGCTTTAAAAGACAATAATATTTGGGTGGAAGCAATGCAAGAGGAGTTGGCTCAAGAAGAAGAATTGATTTTGAGGAAGTATTTGCACCAGTGGCAAGACTAGAGGCAATCAGAATATTCTTAGCATATGTTGCTTCAAAGAACTTAAGAGTATTTCAACTGGATGTTAAATCTTCTTTCTTGAATGGAAAACTTGAAGAGGAGGTGAATATCACTCAACCTCCAGGTTTTGAGGATCCTGAGTTTCCAAATAAAGTCTATAAGTGGAACAAAGCTTTATATGGACTACATCAATCTCCAAGAGCTTGGTATGATGAGTTATCAAGCCACCTGCTTGTTAATGGATGTCACAGGGGGGCATTGATAAGATCCTCTTCTACATGAAAAATGAAGTGATTTACTCATGCTTTAAGTTTATGCTGATGATATCATTTTTGGATCTACAAATGAACAGATGTGTTTGAAGTTTGAGGAAGTTATGAAGTCAAAATATTGCATGAGCTCAATGGGAGAAATGAATTTCTTTATTGGTTTGAAAGTTCAGCATAAGAAGGAAGGCAATTCATTTGACAAAGCAAAGTATGTGAAAGACATTTTGAACAAGTTCAAGTGTCAAGACTTAAAGACTGCTTATACTGTCAAAGTTGTGAACTTTATGACTAATATTTACTTTGAATGTGTTTTTATTTGTGATTGTGCATATATGAATTATCCTTTCGAGAAGAAGCACAATTTGTGCTCTCTACTCCAAGTGACCAATGATAATTGACCGGTGGAACTTATGATACGTTGGTTGCAATGTTCAAATCTCATATTCTCATTAACGGAAAGCTCACTCATTTATAGAAATCATCAACTAGATTTATGGCATTCGACACAATTGATTGATGATGAAGGCGGTAGGCGTACAGAGGCTACATTAGCAAGGCAAGAGATTGTGATTACTGAACAACTAATAAGGGCCAGTCTACAATTGCATGATGCTATGGAAGCCCCAATCCATTTCTCCACCAACCGATTACTGAGAATATTCCAGGAGATTATGGGCTACCAGGGTGATGTCCACGAAGGACAGTTCAAAAAAGGCATGTTCCCTAATCTTTATCGGTGTTTAATACACCACATTGTACATGGTTTTACACCCAGGAAGGGGTCATGGACGTTAATGAGTAGGGAGATCGCCATTTCCACAGTGGTTGTTGTCTACAGAAAGCCATTTAACTTTTCACGTATGATATTCGAGGGCTTGGCTTCAAATTTGAGGAAAGAAGATAAAGACAAATTCTTGGTTTATCCGAGATTCCTACAGATCATGTTTAATTTGGTAATACCTGATTTGCCAATCATGGGCACAACCCATATATTGCAAGATCCTAACGTCTATAAGAGGATAGCAAGGTTGGCAGCAACAAGCCACTTTAATTCGAAAGTTGATTTTCATATTCTACCATGGCTGCTGGATAATGATTTGGAGATTATGGCTGTTCCAGAATCACCACGTGTGACTTCTGAGGAGGAGGAGGAGGAATGGAGTGAGGATGATATGATGATGATTCGAGGATGATGGTGATGATGGAGGAGATGCTGATGATGGATGTGATGGTGGACATGATGGAGGAGGTGATAATTTGTTTATTGAAGAAATTCATGCAGAGCCACATGGGGAGAACTTAAACCAACTCAATCCTATACCACCAACCCCACCCCTAAACCTGCCCTTAACCCAAAACCAATCACCACCCCACTCCCAACACCAAGAAAATGAACCATATATCCCATCCACACCAACATCACCACTAACCAAACCCAGTCACCAAACCCAAGTCAAACCCAAAGCCCAACCCAAACACCAACCCAGTCACCAAACCAAACCCATAACCTAGACCAAACACAAACCCAAACCCAAGACCTAATACACCATCCTAACACACCATATATATCCCAACCCAATCCCAACATATGATTAACCAACTTTCCAAATTATCCACACCCACATACCTACCATTAGAACCTTAAACCCAGTACCCTCAACAAGAATAAATATAATTGAAAGCCCAATCCATGAACCCATCCAACCCCAAACCAATATATCAATTCCCCTTCCCATGATGCTCATTTTGGTTTATTTGGTAACATTTGGATGTTTTGATTGAAAATACTGAGTAGAGGAGGGAGAATGAGGAGTTGAGGAATAGGAACACAAAGCTTGAATCATTTTTGGCACAGGAACGACAACAGATTCAAACCCTGGACACTGAGGTTAAGAAGACCTCATCTGTATCAAAACAGGGGGAGAATCCGCCTGTGGCCAACATGATGAACATTGACACTCTGAAAACTTTATTCTCTGTATATGGGAGTGATGAGGAGTATGAGGATGAGGATGAGGAGGTGAGAGAATATGAGGGTAGATATGAGGCAGATGAATATGATGGGGGGTGAGCAGAATTATGATGTGAATGATGTCATAGTAGAGACAGAGGTTGAGAAAGTGACTGAGAAAGATGTTAAGGCTGGTGAGAATGAAGCGAGTAAAGAAAAATGATGTTGTTCTTACGGAAACTGATGTGATCATTGAATATGGTGGAGATGCTGAAGAGATTGTGTTTATTGGATGAAAATTTTGATAAAACAATGGATGAAGAGATGGAGGACTTATTTCCTGAAATTGATAACTTTCCCAGTGAACCAACCATGGTAAGGGAAACTAATGATGATGAGAGAAAGAAAGTGAAGGGTAAGTCAGTTGCTGAAACTAAAGATTAACTGTAGCCCTTAGAAACTGAAAAAAGATAAAATCAAGTGATGATATTTTGGATGTAGATGAGGGTGCTGAACAAGCGGCTCAATGGTATAATGATATTGTGAATGAACTGATGCATAGAGAAATGATCTCTAGGTCATTAACTGATAAAGAAATTGAGGACCAGAGAATATTGTTGGAGGAGGTTGGACTGAATAAAAATTTGAATGAAGAGGGGGAGCTGGATCAAGAAGGGATTGAGGGCCTGCTAAAACAACAACAAATTGAGAAAGTTGATAATACATTTGCCGTGGTTATACATAAGTTCAAAATGATGAGATCTAATAAGTCTTAACCTGAGGGAACAATCCCAACCACTGCTGAACTTGATGAAGATTTGAACAACTAACTGGATACTGAAACTAGTGGTCAGACTCTAGCCCAAATCATGTATGAAAAAATGGGTTAAATATGCCACGGATGTTTTAAACAAGAATGATAGTTGGGACAAAGAAGATGGAGATAAATTAGGAAAGAAATATATAAGAAAGAGGAAGAAGGATGACAAGAGTGAAATTGTTGATGAACCTATCCCCAAGAGGAAGAAGAGTCCTATCAAGGTTGTTTTAATTCATTCCATACCTATTCAAACTGTCAAACCTGATGATGTGGTGATTGAGCCTGAGGTAAATGAACCAAGAATTAGTGCTCTTGAAGAACTTTCTAAACAAGATGATGATAATGTTGTTGATTTCGCTTATGTGAACATCACTGATGAACATAGAGAAAACATACAAACCAGTCTGGATGATGTGAAAAAGAATGATCCAAAATTTCTGCGCTTAATCAATCATGGCTACAAGTTTGAAACACTGGCTCCTATGACATATAAGGAGTTACAGGCATTAATTGGTGAAGAAGTGAGGGATATGAAGAAGACGATGGAAAAGAAGAACAAGGATACCCAAAGTTCCTTGCATATCTGAGACTTCATGGCCATTTTGAAAAACAACTGAGACATATGAAGTTTCAAGTGTTGGAAACTACTTACAATACAACAGTTGAAGCTGTGAAAAGGGATGAAATGGAGAGGATAAAGAAGGCATCTAATCAGAAAGAAAAACTTGAAAGATTATATACCAAATATGGAGGAAATTGTAAGATTTTGATCGATCAGGGCATATCAATTGAAATTGTGGACAATCTGAGCAAGCGTCAGGTCGAAACTCACTTTAAAAGAATATCAAGAAAAGTACAATTCGAAGCAACAACAAATAGTCCAAGACTGATGACCTTGGTTGAAAAAGAAAAGGTGTCATGGGAAAATGAACAGGTCAAGTTGTTTGATAGGTTGATGGAGGCAAGAGGAAGAAGATATGAAACTAGAAGGAAGTTTGAGCAAAGATGAAAAGTTGGCTATGTATAAGTCGGAAAAAGAAAAATTATCATGAAAAGTCTGAATCATCTAAGGCTCCTAAGATTTCACCCTTGGTGTTTGTAAAGGAAGAACTTGTAGAGCCAGCTGAGCCATGGGAATATGAAATTAAGATCAAGACCTTAAAGGGATTGATGCTTAGCAAAGGCGTGGCTGAAGGTGTTTTTAATAACATGGGTAAAGGACAATTGAAAGAATTGTTCTATTCTGAAAAGGAAGAATATGAGAAGTTGGAAGCTGAACAGAGGAAATTACTTATATTCCAGTGTGGACCCATGGGTGAACCAATTAAAGCCCAAAGATTTGTCACTGTGGGTCCAGGTGATGAGGAGATAATGGGCATGATCACTACTATGGCTAGAGAAGGAGAAAATTATTTGAATCTGATCATGTTGCCCCAGGAGAATATTATAGAAATGTTTGAGTAGTCTGGGCATGTGAGGGTACCTATAACTAAAAAGAAGTATACTTCTAGGTCCCCCAATATAAGTGTCCCAATCCCAACCACCAGAGCATCACAACAAAGAAAAGAAAGGCCACAAAAGAAGCTATGCTTCGATGCAAGAACTGAATCTTTGAAAGTCATAATGACTAGTGGTGAGTTGAGGGAAATAATATTCAAAGATTATTTCATGGACTTAAAAAAGTAGCAGTTGGAAGAAATGGCCAGAATGAGCCTATTTGATTATCAATACAAGAATTCCTTTGCCAGACGACAACAAAATGAACTCTCCAAACATTTGAGAGATCAGTCAAGGAAGGGGTTTCCTATGCTAAACAAGAGGAGGGAGTGGGAGCTATCTGATTTTGAAAGGAGGAAAAGGCAAAGAAGGATATTGGACATCAAGCTGATTGAAGCTTCTTATAAGCAAAAGTATAAATACACCAATCCTCTTGCCAACTTTAAAGAATGTTTGTGCATGAGGCGGAGATGACAAGGCCTAATCAAGAAGTCCAAAATTGTCTATGAAAAACATGATCAATCCTTCGTTCTTAGAAACTTGGATGGACAAGCCTTGGGCGTCATCAAGGAAGATACTGATCTTGAATTTCTGCATATGGAGGATCTAGAGGATATAATCAGATGGACTCTGCCCTCTTAGCATCCTCACCACAAAAAGTTATTCTTATTTAAAGAGAAGGCCGTAGCAGTAAGGTTGGATAGAATGAAGGAAGCCTCAAGATTAAGATGATGATACAATTTTTAGCTTAGGGTTGCTTTGTAATGTCGTTGGGACAGAATTCTAACTTGTAATATTTTTCAATATGTTATGTAACTTCATTTCTTGAAATTTGATGTGTATTTTGGCTAAGCGTATGTAACCTAATAGGTGTTTTGGTACATCTAAGGTTGTTCCAATCTAGAGGAAGATTGTTTGGATGAGAAAAGACTAACGGAAGATTGGAATCTTCTCAGTCTCTCTGAAAACGGCTTTAGTTTGGAAACCGAGCAAGCTTAGGCCTCCCAGAAAATCTTTTACTTAACCTAGCAAGGTATTTTGCTTTCCCAGCAAGGTTATCTTCTAGAATTCCTCTTAAGTGATAAACCGAGCAAGGTTCACTTTGTCTAGCAAGGTTGTTCTTCTATGTTAAGCAAGGTTTTTTTCCTAGGAAACTCTTGATTAGGCCAAGCCGAAACCAAGACTTTTGGTAAATCTAGCAAGGTTTATTCTTATTAAACAGTGGTCCCAGCAAGCTTGAAGGAAGTTGTTCTAGAAATTACTTAAGGACTTTTAACGAGCAAGGTTCAACTCAAAGCAAGCTACAGTGTTACTAGCATACTTGGGTTTGTTCAATAAGCTAAGATTAACAAAAGGTTGAAGGGATCTCTGAAGAACAAGTTTGCTCGTAGGACTATTATTGGGCAAAGTTTGATATGGTCAAGAGTATTGAAGTCTACTAGATGAATTTTTCTAAGTAAAATATTCAAAGTAAAGCCTGCCGGAGAACTATACCCCTGCACACTTAATGGTTACAATGTCTGCTCGATGAAGACAAATGATGCAAGTCTAGCCCGAAGACCTGTTTTACACTTAGCATTATTGTAATACGTTTGAATATGTCCCAATAATTAGGGGTTCTAAAAGGGAATATCAGGATGTCAGAGTAGGCCTGTAAAAGGAAACCTTTAGGGCACACCTGACACCAGAGACTGACAAGCGAATTTTGGGATTTAACAGCAGACTCACTCCTGTACGGAATTCTGTCATAAATCCTGACATTCCACCTCAATTGTGTGTGTTTGTTAATGGAAATCTTTTGAGTTAATTGTGTGTGTTTTCGGGTTCTTTACCTCATAATCCTGAATCGCTCGGTCTTCCATTAACTCTAACATTTCTCGGGGTATCCACGTTCTCAGGTTCTTTATGTTGGGTTTTATACAAGTTTATCAAAGTTCAAGTTAACCATTTAACATGAAAAACGCAACGGAAGCTTATATCTTAAAACTTGTTAATGAACATACCATTATGTTAAAACTAAAACCCAAAGCCAAGGATCAATATTACAAGAACTAAAATGCTCACAAATATAAAATATACCTTCTTCTACCTTTAGAAGAACAAGTAAGTGGATGAAGATGATGATGTCTTTGAATGGCTAGCCTCCAAAGAAGAAAACCTCAAGCTTTTGATACCCCAAGCTTTTGCAACAACACCAAGTGATTGCTAGGATTTATGAACACTTGGTCAAGCTCAAAATTCACTCCCAAAACAGCCCCTATTTGGCCGTGAGTTTGGAGAGGGAAAAGAGAGAGAGAGTTTGATATTTTTGCACTTGGAAATTCAAAAATTAAAAGCATGAATGCATGTCTTGGAGGATGGAGTAAATAATAAAGTGGTCAACCAACCAAGGAAGTTTTGATTGGACCAAAAACCACCACCCACATGGGGTGGCCGGTTTTGTTATTGTTATTATTATTATTTTTTTTGTTGTTTTGTTTTAACAATTAAAACTATCTCCTTTCATTTTATAAAACCATTTTATAAAATGTACATGTATTTACATAATTATTTAACCAATTAAATAATTAATTTATATAAACAAATTATCCAGATAATTTATTTAAATCCTCAAGTGTGTTTGTTTAGAAAACCAATTTTCTAAACGCGTAGTGTTCGGTATTCGTTTAAATGATCAAATCATTAAAGAATACATTTGGTGTTGTCTAGCTTGTTATTGGGTATGACCCGACTTGGATCAAACACAGTTAGCCACATTAGTATAAGTATGTGTCTCGGGCATACGTAATTCCAACAATCTCCCACTTGCACGAGATACATAGAAAATTAATGCAAGTGGTGAATACCGCCTAACAACAGTTCACCACCCCTAATGTGTTTGACGAAGTGCCATTCAATAACATCATGCCTTCAAGTCCCTTACTTGATATGATTTAGGTGAATCTATCATTATATCCCTTTGTTACTAGATGTCATGTTGAATCTAAAAGACATAGGTGATCATTCTCTTTTCAATTCAACTTTATCAGGCCTTAGACATCTAAACTCTCAACACATAAGAGGAACAAATTCCATCTTGACTGTATACGCCTCTCACTATCACTTTATACTCCACCTGAGCTCATCCTTATGTACCATCTTTTACGAATAGCGAAGGGGAGAGTCAAAGTGTAATACTCGGTGAAAATCAAGACCCAATATACATCTCAGGTCTAAGGATAATATGAAATTCTCCTTTACTCAAAATTACTAATGATCAGGTCAATCGACTCCATGTAGTAATATTGAGAGCGGGTCAGTCCAATATTTGTATCCCACAAATATCTATGAACTTTGGCAGCAAACCTATGCTCCATATTCACCCTTTATGAATATCCACCAATCCTAGTTCATAATAGTCTTGCTTCATATTTGTTCCCACAAATGTGATCGACTACGGACTTTTAGAATAAGATAACTTATTCATGGATTAAACATGCAAAATTAGAATTTAACTCAAGATTCCATAATCATATAAAAGAGTTAAATTACAAAAGTCTTTTAAACTTTAATACAAAATAGATCAAATCCAATTACTAGAATATCGAAGTCCTAAGCCACTCGCATGACGCTCATGTTTCGGTCTTTCTAGGAGCTTCGTGAATGGGTCCGCAAGATTTTGATCAGTTCCAACTTTGCGAATACATATCTTTCCCTTTTCAACTTCATCCCTTATGTAGTTGAATCTCCGCTCTATGTGCCTTGTCTTTTGGTGCGAACGAGGTTCCTTGATTTGAGCAATCGCACCCTCGTTGTCACAAAAGATTTCTAGGGGGTCTTGAATGGTAGAGACCACCCCTAGATCGGTAATGAATTTCTTCAACCATGCAGCTTCTTGAGCTGCCAATGAAGCGGCGATGTATTCTGATTCTGTAGTGGACAATGCTACCACTTCCTGTTTTGAGCTCTTCCAAGAGACAGCTCCTCCATTAAGAGTGAACACATACCAGATTGTGATCGAGAATCATCTCGATCAGTTTGGAAGCTCGCATCAGTGTAACCTTTTATAGCGAGTTCCTACTCACCAGATCCATATATCAGAAACATATCCATAGTCCTCCTAAGGTATTTCAATATGTTCTTAACAGCCATCCAATGACTGTCTCCTGGATTCTGTTGGTATCTGCTTGTTATGCTCAAAGCGCATGACACATCCGGTCTAGTACATATCATCGCATACATGATGGATCCTATAGCAGAAGCATATGGGATTTGTTTCATCATGTCTTGCTCATCCTTTGAGCTTGGACATTGAGCTGAACTCAATATGGTCCCCTCTTTGAATAGGTACAAAACCTTTCTTGGAGTTTCCATCTTGAACCTTTTCAAGATTTTATCAATGTATGTACTTTGGTTCAAACCTATCAAGCGCCTTGACCTATCCCTATAGACCTTTATTCCAAAATATAGGCTGCTTCACCAAGATCCTTGATGGAAAATTTACTTCCAAGCCAAGCTTTAACGCTTTCCATGGTTGGAATGTCATTTCCAAATAGTAGAATGTCATCGACATACAATACTAAGAAGGTAATTACACTCCCACTAGCTTTCTTATACACACAAGCCTCATCAGCGTTCTTGATGAATCCAAAATTTTTGATTTCTTCATCAAAACGATGATTCCAAGTTCTAGATGCTTGTTTCAATCCATAGATTGATTTCTTTAACTTGCATACCTTTTTAGGATGTTTCGGATCGACAAAACCCTCAGGCTGAACCATATAGACATCTTCCTCAAGATATCCATTTAGGAAAGCGGTCTTGACATCCATTTGCCAAATTTCATAATCATAATGTGCGGCTATGGCAAATAATATCCTAATAGACTTTAGCATTGCCACAGGCGAAAAAGTTTCATCATAATCAACCCCTTGAGTTTGAGTGAAACCTTTAGCTACAAGTCTTGCTTTATAAGTATCCAAGTTTCCATGCATATCCGTTTTTCTTTTGAAAACCCACTTACTTCCAACAGCTTTGGAGTTGAGTGGTGGTTCAACCAATTCCCAAACTTGGTTGTCATACATGGATTGCATCTCAACGTTCATGGCTTCAAGCCATTTGTCACAATCATTCTTGGACATTGCATCACGGTATGTGGTTGGTTCATCCGAATCTACCACGTAGCAACCTTCTACAAAAAATCCATATCTTTCGGGTGGATTGCTAACTCTACCAAATCTGCGAACGTTTTGTGTGTTTTGATCAACCACTTGATCACTTTCAACAAGCTCTTGTTGAGTGCTAGTATCAACCAATTGTGTATCATCTTGTGATTCTTGATCCTCATCAAATTTCACTGTTCTACTATTAGTTCCTTCCTTAAGGAACTTAGTTTCCAAGAACTTACCCTTTCGTGCAATAATAACATTTTGCTCACTAGGATCGTAAAAGTAATATCCTATATCATCTTTAGGGTAACCAATAAAGATACACTTAGTGGATCGGACTTCTAACTTGTTTGGGGTGTATTGCTTTACATAAGTTTCACAACCCCAAACTTTTAAGAAAGATAGCGATGGAGCCTTTCCATGCCATATTTCGAAAGGTGTCTTCTCCACTTTCTTGGTTGGAGCCATATTCAATATGCGAACAGCGGAAAGTAAAGCATAGCCCCAAAATGATAGAGGTAAAGTGCTTCTAGCCATCATTGATCGAACCATATCTAATAGGGTACGATTTCTCCTTTCAGACACACCATTATGTTGTGGTGTTCCAGGTGGAGTAAGTTGTGAAATAATTCCACAACTCTTAAGATGATCTTGAAAAATACCACTTAGGTATTCACCTCCTCTATCACTACGAAGTACTTTGATTGTGGTTTTGAGTTGTCTTTCTACTTCAGCTTTGAAGTCTTTGAACATTTCAAAAGCTTCATCTTTGTGTTTCATTAAGTACACATAACCATATCGACTATAATCGTCAATAAAGGTAATGAAGTATCTTTCACCATTCCTAGTCATTGGTCTAAAAGGACCACATACATCCGAATGTATGATACCCAATAATTCTTTTGACCTTTCAAAAGTTTTATTAAAGGGTTGCTTTGTCATTTTGCCTTGTAAACAAGATTCACATACATCAAATGAATCAAACTCATTGGTTTCTAGAATACCACTCTTGCGAAGAGTTTGCATGCGATTCTTGTTTATATGTCCAAGGCGACAATGCCAAAGATAGGGATCACCCAAGTCCTTCTTGAGTTTCTTGGTGTTGACATTATATATTGAACTACTATGTGACATACCACTTTGATCTATTTCATATATACCATTCATGGGTATAGCTTTAAAATAAAATATGCCATTCATCAAAACATGAATATCATAATCCATAAATTTAAAATCAAAGCCACATTGTTTTAAAAGGGACACGGAAATAATGTTTCTCCTTAACTTAGGAGCATACAAAACATTTTTCAAAATTACTTCCAAACCACTTGGAAGCTTTAACATGTAGTCTCCTTGAGCTTGGACTTCAACTCTTGCTCCATTGCCCATAAAGAGACTAATGTCCCCTTTGTTGAGTTGCTTACTTCTTTTGAACCCCTGCAACAAATTGCAAATGTGAGTTCCACATCCGGTATCAAGTACCCATGTATTTGAAGAAATAACATTTAGTTCAACATATATAGTAAAGATAATACCTGAGGTATGCTCCGCATCCCTCTTATCTTTTAACGCTTTGAGATAGGTCGGACAATTTCTTTTCCAATGACCTATCTCTCCACACTCAAAGCATGGATCTTGCGTCGCAACCTTTTGCTTCTTTTCCTTCGGTTTGTAGGGCGTGATGGCTTTCCTCTTTCCCTTTCCTTGAACGTGGCCCTTGCCCTTAGCAACATTTGCTTTGGGGTTGGAGTTATGTCCCCTTTTGCCTTCATTGATAGTTAGAACGGGTAAAACTTTTTTACCCATTCCCGCTTCGGCCGTTCTTAGCATTGCGTGAAGCTCACCAATGCTTTTGTCCCATCCATTCATGTTATAATTCATGACAAAAGTTTCAAACCTTTTGGTCAATGAGTTGAGGATCAAATCCGTAGCCAACTCATTAGACACGGGACAATTCAACCTATTAAGCTTTTCAATGTAGCTTTTCATCTTTAGGACATAAGATGAGACGCTTTGGGTTTCCTCCATACGACATGCATGAAACGCTCGAACCGTTTCGAAACGTTCCGCTCTAGCTTGTTGAAGGAACATTTCCTTCAATTGAGTTATCATGTCGTATGCCCCATGATGCTCGAAATCCTTTTGGATTTCGGGAATCATAGTTGCTAACATGAGGCAAGAGGCTTGTACCGAATCTTTGGTGTAGTTAACCCAATCATTATAAGCCTCCTCATCTTCCACGTTAGGCTCGTCGGGAATGGGATCGTCTAAGACATATGATATCTCTTCTTGCTTGAGAACTATTCTCAAGTTGCGATACCAATCCATAAAGTTATTATGGTTTAGACGATCCTTTTCAAGGATGGTTCTTAAGGATAGGTTACGGGTGTTATGGGTAGAGGTGTTTGCATTGTTAGCGGCCATCTACAAAATTTAACAAAGTTCTATTTTAGTATTATAAACAATTTAATTATTAATACCCTTTTATTACAAATTTTAAAATAATAATTAAATTCTAGAATCCAACGATAAATCAAATTTCGGTTAGGTGACCTTTATCCCGTTATTTGATTTAACAAGGTAGTCAACCTTGACGATTGCAACCTTTTGCAACTTCTAGAGGTATGGGACCATTCGAAATCCTTATTGCGTGTTGGCATGTTTATCCCATCAACACCATTGGACCCCATGCTTAGGTGATCTTTATCACATGGTTTCCAATTCAAGTCGTCCTACTTGTAAAAACATGTAAGATTAACATATAAGTGGTTAGGTGACCTTTATACCACAAATATGTTAATATTACCCTAAGTATATTAGTTGCTTAAAATGGTTAGGTGACCTATATCCCATTAAAAGTTTCCTAATACGTTAAGTGTTTATACAAAAGGATGGTGTTAGACTTGTTTCCTTGGTTATTATGAAAAAGGGATTTTAAGTTTTCCAATATTCTAGTTTGAAAAACATTATGCCATATCCTAACATGCATTTAGTAATATGGCGATTTTGAAAACCAATTTTCAAGGTTCAAGTTATAATAAAACCAATTTTATTATATGTGAGTAATCGCTTAGTTTTAATAAACCCATTTTATTAACTAATTGACGCGATATTACCAAATATATATAGAACCCGTTTTATGCTAGTTGTCGTTCCTATGTGACGGTTTGGATATCCTAATATCTATCAACCACACATTACATAAAGTAAAACAAACAACCAAGCATACATGCAAAATATAGTCATAACCGAGAACCGCTAAGTTTGACCATACTTGTTAGCCGAAACAAGTATAGGTCATAAGTCTCACCTAAGGGACAAAACATGACACAAGGATGGAATGTTGACTCCCACTTGATCTTGCATCCAAATGCTTCAAGTATCCTTTCCAAGTTGTTGTGTTCTTGTTGGGCTTGTAAATGGGCTCCAAACTTCCAAAAGTCTTCTTGGGCCCAAGAGTGAAATTTATGGGCCTAATGGGCTTGAATCCCATGATGGGCCGGTGAGGCCCAACAAGCCCAAAATTTGGTCCAAGTCCCAAATCCACCAATTCTTGCATCTTCAATTTTTACAAAATGTATCCTAATACATATTTTTCTAAAACAAAGAAAATGCAACTAATCTATTTATTACATACCAACTTATGAATAAATAAATTACACAAGCCTAAAATATGAATTATTACAACCATATTGAATAATAAATATAACCAACATACACATAACAACAATCAACACATCCAAGGTCTCGGTTTCGGTTATGACACATCCAAACATACCAAATGTTCTAAGCATGCAACCTAAGCAACCATTGCCCAAAAACATCAAAGGAATCGGCCCCCCCCCCCCCCCCAAGAGGCTACGGCCCAAACCCCCCCCCCCCAAAATTTTACAATTTTCAACATGCAAATGTTAATAATGGTTTCCTAAGATCTTTCCATGCATGTCAAGATCTTACAAAACCATGGGGTTAAATCCACCAAAATTTCGGACCCCTTTTTCACCCATGAAAAAAAAACGAAATTTATGAACATGCAAGGAGCATAAGTCCTTGTAACCGGCTCTTGATGCCATTGTTGGGTTTTATACAAGTTTATCAAAGTTCAAGTTAACCATTTAACATGAAAAACGCAACGGAAGCTTATATCTTAAAACTTGTTAATGAACATACCATTATGTTAAAACTAAAACCCAAAGCCAAGGATCAATATTACAAGAACTAAAATGCTCACAAATATAAAATATACCTTCTTCTACCTTTAGAAGAACAAGTAAGTGGATGAAGATGATGATGTCTTTGAATGGCTAGCCTCCAAAGAAGAAAACCTCAAGCTTTTGATACCCCAAGCTTTTGCAACAACACCAAGTGATTGCTAGGATTTATGAACACTTGGTCAAGCTCAAAATTCACTCCCAAAACAGCCCCTATTTGGCCGTGAGTTTGGAGAGGGAAAAGAGAGAGAGAGTTTGATATTTTTGCACTTGGAAATTCAAAAATTAAAAGCATGAATGCATGTCTTGGAGGATGGAGTAAATAATAAAGTGGTCAACCAACCAAGGAAGTTTTGATTGGACCAAAAACCACCACCCACATGGGGTGGCCGGTTTTGTTATTGTTATTATTATTATTTTTTTTTGTTGTTTTGTTTTAACAATTAAAACTATCTCCTTTCATTTTATAAAACCATTTTATAAAATGTACATGTATTTACATAATTATTTAACCAATTAAATAATTAATTTATATAAACAAATTATCCAGATAATTTATTTAAATCCTCAAGTGTGTTTGTTTAGAAAACCAATTTTCTAAACGCGTAGTGTTCGGTATTCGTTTAAATGATCAAATCATTAAAGAATACATTTGGTGTTGTCTAGCTTGTTATTGGGTATGACCCGACTTGGATCAAACACAGTTAGCCACATTAGTATAAGTATGTGTCTCGGGCATACGTAATTCCAACACTATCATCCCCAGCGCTCGCACTCGCAATGGCTTAACCCGATCCTTCCTACTCAAGGCATCGGCTACGACGTTAGCCTTGCCGGGGTGATAACGGATGTCACAGTCATAGTCGCTTAATAATTCGACCCATCTTCGTTGTCTCATATTCAGTTCTTTCTGATCGAATATGTGTTGCAAACTTTTATGATCGGTGAAGATGGTGCACTTTGTACCGTAGAGATAATGTCTCCAGATTTTAAGTGCGAAGATAACTGCTCCCAGTTCTAAGTCATGAGTAGTGTAATTTTTCTCGTGTACTTTTAACTGTCGGGAAGCATAGGCTATGACTTTATTATTCTGCATCAACACACATCCTAATCCTCTACGGGATGCGTCACAATACACGACAAAACCATCGTCTCCATCAGGGAGACTTAAGATCGGCGCTTGGCACAATCTTTGTTTTAGCGTTTGAAACGCCGCTTCCTGTTCTTCCCCCCCAATCATACTTTCGATCCTTTTGAGTCAGGAGGGTTAAAGGTTGGGCGATGCTGGAAAAGTTCTCTATAAATCGACGATAGTATCCAGCTAAGCCTAAGAATTGGCGGATTTCCTTTGGCGATCTAGGCGCTTGCCAGTTCTTAACCGCTTCAACCTTACTTGGATCAACGTGTATTCCTTGGTGATTTATAACGTGACCAAGGAATTGCACTTCTTGTAACCAGAAGTTACACTTGGAGAATTTTGCATACAACTTCTCCTGATTTAGAAGTTCTAAAACTAATCTTAAGTGTTGCTCGTGCTCTTCTTTATTCTTCGAGTATTTCAAAATATCGTCAATAAACACGATGACGAATTTGTCGAGGTAGGGTTTACAGACTCGATTCATGAGATCCTTGAACACTGCTGGCGCATTTGTTAGCCCAAAAGGCATAACTAAGAACTCGTAATGACCGTAGCGAGTCCGGAATGCGGTTTTTGGGATATCCTCCTCCTGAATTTTAACCTGATGGTATCCCGATCTAAGATCTATTTTTGAGAAGTAGCTCGCACCTTGTAGTTGGTCGAACAGATCATCGATTCGGGGGAGAGGATACCTATTTTTGATTGTCAACTTGTTCAACTCCCTGTAATCAATGCACATTCTAAGGCTCCCGTCCTTCTTTTTCACGAATAGTACCGGTGCACCACACGGGGAATAACTAGGACGAATAAATCCTTTATCCAACAATTCTTGCAACTGGTTGGATAATTCTTGCATCTCAGATGGTGCAAGTCGGTAAGGTGCCTTAGCAACAGGGCCAGCTTGAGGTAACAGATCGATTCTGAATTCGACCTGTCGGGTTGGCGGTAATCCAGGAAGTTCCTCTGGGAAAACTTGTGGAAATTCGCGTACCACGGGAATATCGTCCACCCGTTTTTCCTCAGAATCAGTGGCCGTCAGGCTCGCTAGATACGCCACACATCCCTGACGTATATATTTTAACACCTTGAGGTGGGATATAAATGGTATCATGGTGCCGGATTTTTCTCCTTGCACTAATACCTCCTCGTCATCCGACACCCGGATCTTGACGATTTTCTTTTCACAGTTTATTTCTACCCTGTTACGTGCTAACCAATCCATTTCCACTATCACGTCAAAACTACCCAATTCTACCGGTAACAAGTCAATCAGAAAGGATTGTTCGTTCAGAATAAAAGGGCAATTCCGAACTATCTGATTAACTATCATGGTTTTACCGTTAGCGACTTCTACGGTGTAAGGTTCTATGGTTTCACCAATAGGAAGGTTTGCTATCGAAAGGATTCTAACGGAGACAAAACTTCTATCGGAGCCTGTATCAAATAATACAGAAGCGTAATGATCAGAGACGAGGAATGTACATGTCACTACGCTGGGGTCCTGGCGTGCCTCGTTCGCCCCCATCACGAATGCTCGGCCTCGCGCCGGATTGGACGACGATGCCTGACCCGCGGGTTGCCGCCCATTTCCTCCCTGGTTCAGTTTCGGACAGTGTCTTTTGAAGTGATCCGTGCTGCCGCATTCATAGCAAGCACGGCTGGTGGTCACCATTTGGTTTCCTTGTGGGTTCTGCTGTCGGGCTGGTTGAGTCTTAAATGGTTGCGCACGGATAGGTTGTGGTTGCCGGTTCAGGTTGTTCAGATTTGTCTTACAATTTGGTGCGTAGTGTCCAATCCTGCCACACCGGTGGCACACCACCTCTTTGCACGCGCCACCATGGTGGTAACCACATTTCCCACACTTAGGAAACGTTCCCTTCTGCGGTTCTTGCCTTCCGCCCGAACTAGTCATGGCGTAGTTCTGGGCAGTGGGTCTAGCACGTTTACCTTGCTGCTTTTCCTGAGTCCTATGGTCATGTGAACTCCGCTTCCCCCCAGCGGACTCTCCTGCCACCTTCAGTGACCCGCTTCTTACGAAATCATACGTGACGATACCAGCTTGCGTCACCGCACCCTCATACGTCTGGTGTCCCCCAGAATTGACTATACTACTTACTACTGGAGTTAGTCCCCAAATATAACGCTCCACCCTCTTCGACTCTAGGGTGACCAACCATTGTACCAATCGCGACAACTCATTAAACCGGTTCGTATAACCCAAATGGTCTGCCCCCTGCATTTCCAGGTTCCACAATTCATTTTCTAACTTTTGCAATTCGTTTTTCGGGCAGAAATGTTCCAGTACAAGAGCCTTGAGCTCCGTCCAGGTCATGCGGTTTGTCGCCGCCTGGCCCCGGGTCTGCACTATCGTGTTCCACCATGTCAAGGCATGGTCCATGAATGTGCAGGCAGCATACTTAACAACACAATCCTCGGGGCAGTTGCTGATATTCACCACGGATTCTATTTTCTCGATCCATTTAACTAATCCATTTGGTCCTTCAGACCCGCTAAACTCTAGAGGTTTGCACAACATAAAGTCCTTGATCGAACATCCCCTGGATGCACGAATCGGTTCAGTACGGTTCGTCTCTACCGTAGGTATAGGGCCGTTACTGTCTGTAACGACCACCCTAGGCGGTGCGTCATTACTCGGAATCGTGTTATCATTCTGCGGAGGAGCAGTATTTCGTTCCCCGTCATTATTGGTGGTCGTTTGATTGCTCGGAGGGGTTGGATTGGTCGAATTGTTAATACTGGCGGCGATGCGCGATACTATATCCGGTATCGCCGCCTCTAACTGTCGAGCAATCAAACGGCTCACGTCCACTTCCGACAATTGGGCTGAACGTTTTGGTGCCATTCTACACAACATCAAGAAAATATATATAATCAATACAAGTTCCAATAATAAAACACAACAAACATTCCATTCATTAATAAACGTTAATACATATTACACAAACATCCGTTCATATTACTTTCCTGTCACTATTACATTAGATAAGTTTTCCTACATAGGGCCTATGTCGGCATCATCTCGACATAACCCGCAACGGGTCAGTGCTTGAATGATACCCAAAAGTATCTATACTGATATGCCCCAAAAGAGACCCACCCTAAGGGCCAATGGTTGTATTATAACTAAACAAGATTCACTCCATGTTAGCATCACCACTAACTGCTTACACAGAGTATCAAAAAAAATGGTCCCTGTCTAATCCCACCCCAACACAACTAAACACGGTGGTAAACCAACCCCACCAATATCGCCACCAACACCACCAACACAGCCATCATAACCCGGACCCGCATCTCCATCCGGCCGAGCATCCATTGGGAGTAGGAGCACTCCCTCTTCAGCTGGGCAATCGCATACTGATGGTCCAGTATGCAATCACCCAAGTACATCCTCCTCTGGACTCCCACCGTCAGGGCGGCGGAGTGCTCGTTCACCTGTTCGGTGAGCGTTCGGAGCCAGGCCGCCGCGTCCCGTTCCTGTCTCGGGAGACCCCACACAGGTGGAGTCGCAGGCTCGGGCCGAGAGCTGGAGGACTCGCCCCTGCGAGTAGCAGGTCTGGGTGGGGGCGAGATAGGTCGGACATGTGGGATATTGATCCGCGCCGTGAGGCGGGGTCCGAATCCGGGGGGTGCAGGGGCGGCCTGTGGTGCGGGTGGGGTCGGGGATCTGGCAATCCTAGCTGGGGAGGACTGGCCGGAACTCCTAAGGCTAGCCTCGCTAGGCTCTGTGCTAGATGCTACGAGTGGGCTCCCGGAGTCCCCGGAGCTGACCTCCTCCGGGTCCTCCTCAATCGACAAACTGGGGGTTCTTGACATTTTACCTGCACACAAGTTAACAAACATATAGTTCTTTCCATGGTGTAAATCATAATCAAATTAATATACACTTACTTATACAACTTGACCACATAACAATATTATCACATATTTGCACGTATGTTACCAATTTTACCTATTAAAATCCCCCGTGACTTTCCCTGAATTCCCTCGTGCAGACAAGTCTGTCATTATGTTCCGGACCATAATAACCCACTTGTCCATCCAAGTTCATCCCGATCTCATCACAATATATTATTAGTTGATATTCAGATCCTATAATACTTGAGCTACTGGTTATATTTTAGGTATCTTTTAAAGACATCCTAATTCTTTATAACCAATGGCTCTGATACCAAGTTCTGTAACACCCCGTAACCGCAGCGGAAACGTACACGGGATGCAACAGACACATCTGATATCAACAGCATTGTTTATAAAGAAAACACCACTACATTAATTTAAACGTATTACATTGTTCTGAGTTTCATAACCATCTAAGCGTTATCACATAAGTGTTACCGATAGTACATTATCATATTTAATGCAAAATATAGATCTCTAGACTTCCACAAAATAGCACACAGCATCGAACACATATCACTCATTCCGATTTGAGTGTACCTAGAAAGCATGTAAAGAAAACGGGTCAACTATGAATAGTTGGTGAGTTTCACTAATTTAAATAAACCATGACAAATCATTATAAAAATCATGAATAAGTGATGTAATTATACTGAGTTCACAAGTGAAAACTCTATTAACCCCAAAACATATCGATTAACCTCCGGGAACTCTGTTACCCCAGAATACTTCCAATAACCTCTGGGAACTCTGTTACCCCAGAAACACATTTAATAACCTCTGGGAACTCTGTTACCCCAGAAACACATTTAATAACCTCTGGGAACTCGGTTACCCCAGAACACTGTTTCGGGCATTACAATATTAGCAACTCAGTTAATTACCATCTTAATACATTACCGTACGGTTTCCGTACAATAAACATTATATAAATACATTCGTTTCCATGCGATTAGCATGTACTTAAACACTTTGATAGAAACATGCTTTCCGCCCCGGGAAAATATTTAAAACAGTTCAGTAAAAAGGGGCTCGTGAAAACTCACCTTCCTGTGAGCAAGATGTACTACGGTGCACGGCTACTGGTACAGATCTGTAATACGATCCCCAAATCGTTACTACACAATTTCTAACAATATAACTTAAATACGTGTTAACCGGTACGTCTGGGGACACTGCTAACCCAGTACCGTACACGATCCGGGGACAATGTTAACCCCGAAATACTTTTCAGGACTTAGATTGTGATATCACTTAGAGTTCTTTAGTCAAAACTACCGTTAGTTTGTTTTCTCGTTTTGCGTGCCTAGCACGGTTATCCGTCTTTATGTTTTCAAAAAATGAGTTTGACCACACACGACCCGAAGATAGTTGTTATTGATATTTTCATTAAAGTGGTGAAATTAGAGCTCGGTTAGACACCCCGTTTGGCCGCGGGGCCCGTTTCCGTCTTTAATACACCGGAAACGGTTAAATCGGGTAAAATTACCCAAATCATCCGAATTATTTTCGGATGATTTATTTTTACTTGATTAACTTAGTTTCATGAAAATAGTCCATTTTTAAGGTTTTTATGCACCAGTCAGCTCGCTTAGGCGAACTTCGCCGGTTTACTCGTTTTAAGCTTTAAAAGTTTGTTTTTAAGTTCCATTTAGCACAAATAAATATCCGTTTAGTCTCGGACCTTGAAATTTTGTACAAACCATATTTTGACAGTAAGGAATTTTATAAAATTTTTCCAGAATTAATTTTTATATCTAAAATTTATTTAACCATTTTTAAACGTCATTTAAACACCAAATATGTTGAAAATACCAAACGACCTTCGAAAAATCCCAAATTTTTCTGGGATGACCCCTGTCACCCACATAGTTCCCTGTAATTTTTCCAGAACCAAAAACTCATTTATGATGCCATTTTTACCAAAACCGAGCTAGAAATCCCTAGAACTCGTTTTACCGAAAATCCTACTTAGACTTCTCTAATAAACCTGAAATTTTGTGGGTGACTTTTATATGTTATAAAAAGCTTATCTTAAATTTTCCAGAATTTTTCATGATGTTTAGCTATTTTTCACCATTTTTGGCCAAAACCGAGCATTAAATTCACCAAATATTCATCCTTTATCCAAAAATTACCAAAATTTCACAGATCTCATATTTTCATGTGTAGATTATCTCTGTGAAATTTCTTGACCCAAATCTAAGCCTACCACAATCTGTCCAAATCACACAAATCATACGAAAACCGAACTACTTTGTGTTTTCTAGCGTTAGATCGCAAAGATCTTGGTTTCTAGCCTTTGCTAGCCACTAGATACAACACTTACAAGCACAACAACACCACACCAAGCAAGTTATACCCACAATCAAGCCATTTCTTTCATGGTTTCGATTAAAACATCAAAACAAAGATTTTGACCGTAAAAATTCGTTTTTGACTCTTTTAACTACTTTCTTGGACCAAGATCCTTTGTATAACTTGTATACATCACTTGATCCTCCAAGAATCGGTTTCATCTCGGGTTTTCACCCATTTTTCATTTGAAACCTCATTTCCTTGTAATTGAACCAAGAAAAGAAGATTAACACGATCACAACTCGGTTTTTACCTTGAGTTCTTGCTTAAAAACTTGGATTTTGGATGGATGTTCAAGAGTTTGGAGAGGATTTGGAGAGAAATCTTGGAGAAAAAAGAAAATGATGTGTGTGTGTGGAAGACTATAGACCGATCGGTCCATAGTAAGGTGGGGAGGGGGGCCCACAAGTCCAACCATGGCCACACATTTGGATTGCGTAATCCGGATAATGTTGTGGATAATCTGGTTCAGTTCGTTTCTCGGTTAAACGTTTAATTCCGCTTAAAACGAGACCAAAACGGTCGTTTTTCGACTTAAAATTAAAATTTATATAAAACTGATTTAAAAACTTTAAAAACTTAAACCATGACGTTTATTGACTCAACACATCATATTGTCGGTAATTGTGCGTCTTTTTCGGCTTGATCGATCGTCTCTTGCTTGGTTTGATGTTAAAGGTTTCGTTTAACGTACCGACGTACTGATAAATCGAAATCCTTTATCTGTGCTATAATTCACTTATCCCGAAGCCTTAATACTTCGTAAACCTTACTAAACATCATATATTTCATCTATGACGTAATCCCCGATTCGTTCGGGTTTCAATAACCGTTCATCGGTTAATCGTAATTCTAATACGACTAACTGTTCATCAGAGTATAATTCGTACAGTGAATCTTATATACTCGTATAAACACATTATAATTCATATATTCAGTATTGAATAACACGTAAATAGTATATTCCGGCTAGGGTATACCTGAATTTGCCGGAATCGTTACAACACTTACATCTGACCCTAGGCTTGGCATGATTCCACAATCTGTTTTATCTACATTGCCAAGTCCTACGACTACAACATCGGTGGTTTCACCAACACCGACGATGATGCCACCACCGCCTATGGATATTTCATTTATGAGGCTTAATCATCCTCAAGGTCCTGTCCAGCCGATTCCTCCATCGTCTCATGCTATGTCACAAGATCAAAAAATGAATATGGTCTTGAGCTTACTTCATCTTTATGAAAATCAAATGGCTGCTAACCGTCTGACTCAAGAGCGTATGATGGACAATCAACGTAAGCCGATGGGCTATGTATCCTACTGTCAAAGAGAAACTAAAGAGCTCCGTGAGATTGTTACGTCTCAGGGGGTGAAAATAAAGGAGCAAGAGGATATCATTCTACAACTGACATGCAAAGATGATGCGCTTAAGAAACTTAAAAATGACGATGAAGATCCTGATGCCACGGGGGCTAGAGGTAGTGAGCCGAAACAAGCTAATGGTTCATCCTCTGGTGCAGGTACGAGTGCTGCTGGTGATTCGGGAAAACAGATGGTCATTTATCAAGAATCAACGAATGCTAAGCCAATTGAGTCGATAAAGGCTAATACTGTTATATTTGTTGATGGTACGGGGGTGGTCTGAAGCATTGTGAATGTTGATGAAATAGAAGTGGGATAATTTGTTGATCGGTCCTTGACACGAGAGTAGATTTCTATACTGCTGGGCTTGAATAACGAAGAACTGGATGTGTTAGAGGTTGAGAATGATGTGGAGGTTGAGAATGACGAGGAAGTCCTGAATGATCCAACAATTCAGTTGAATACGTCATTTATTTATGAAGACGAGAAGGTCGAAATTGAAGACGTGACGGCTGAGGAATACCCTAATATGTTTCAACGATTAAATGTTGATCAGGATGCTCCGGTGTTTACTGAGGAGAACGTTAAAGCTACAAAAGATCATCTGGATAAAGGTTCAAAGGGTAAAGACAAGGGCCCTGAATCGAATCCTGATCCATCCGTTGTTGATATTCAAGGATGGTTTGCATACCGAGAAAGAAGAGCTCGTAAGATTATTGAGGCGTACAGGTATGTTAATCAAGAACAGGAGCTGGAAGCCATTGCACGTGCTAAAGCCAATCAAATGACTTCATTCAAAGCCATGTCAAAAGTGCGAGGTGATATTATTTCATGGCCTTACGATTCTGATTTAAAGGTCTGTATTGTGAAATGGGAGAACAGTGTCCAGTACTATGTAAACATTGCTAACGTTCTCTCATTACCTCGATGGGATGTTCGTACCCTCGCGCGTTGACCTTTCATAAACCGTGGTAAAAACTATCGAGCAGATTGGTTCCATCAGCATCTGCTCTTTGAGGTGAAACATGGGTTTAAATTCTTTAAGCCGCAGATTCCTACTCGTAAACGTATTGAAGAGATTGATCAAAGAACGGGTTGGAGGAAGCTCGTGCTTAAAGTAAAGCCGCCAAAGACAATGAAGCATGTACCAGTCAAGACGCTTAATCGACATATTTATTTATCGTTCAACCGTTGTTTTTATGACAATCATACTGGTGAGGCCGTGATTGTTTTGGGAAAGGGTTTACAGACCGAGCTGATTAAGATTATTTATCCTATGTGGCTCTTGAATTTGACTGAGACTGACAATGACGTGCTATTCAAGAATTAAATAATGATCGAGTTTTGTGAAGACTATGACCGAGCGATGCAGTTTCAACGTGCCGTTCGTGTGTGTCACGAGTATGGAATTCAGAGTTCTCGGGACTGGCAGACGAAGCGCTTCAAATAAGTTATAGACAAAGGGCTCAAGACAAGGAGGTTTCTGTTAGTGCACGATTTTGCGTCTCGAGTTTTTGTATTTATTGTTTGTCTTTAATATTATTATGATGAAAAAGTTATTAATATTATAGTCCAGTTCGTTAAGGATGTTTAACAAACTAGACTGTTAAGTTAAGGTTCCTCCCATTCATTAAGGATGTTTAACGAATGGGATGTAGTTCGTTATGTAACTGTTTGTTATCTGTAATGTAACGAAGTGGAATCTAATTCGTTACGGAATGTGTAACGAATTAGATCCATCTTCTATAAATAGAGGTTCATACCTTAGAGTAATTTAAGTATTGGTTTTAGAGTAATTCTACTCTACCCAATTCTCTCTCGATCCAAACTTCACTTAATCTATACATAATACGCCTATTATAACTAGTATAATATATATATATATATATATATATCAATACACTTTAAGAGTATTCAATGAACTAGATCCGTATAATAGTATTAATGTATCATAGATCTTAATCGATAATTATCAGATTTGAGGTTCAATAGAAAAAGATGAATGGGATAGGCTGGAGGCTGAACAAAGGAATCTTCAAAATTTTGAAGCTGGACCAGGATGAGTTCGATTTGTTCCAGCTGGT
Source organism: Bidens hawaiensis (assembly GCF_021521415.1). Lineage (NCBI taxonomy): Eukaryota > Viridiplantae > Streptophyta > Magnoliopsida > Asterales > Asteraceae > Bidens > Bidens hawaiensis. The sequence goes on from NW_027494385.1 coordinate 130,017, forward strand.
CAGCTTGGAAATAAAATTGTGATGATAATGATTGAGAAATTGGCCAAAGAAGGCAGTGATAATATTGGGAATTTGATGGCTATGCCAGTTGAGATGATAATCTCAATGTATGAGAAGAAATTTGGGGCTTTGGGGGGCACCAAACCCAGAAAGGCAATACCCTCTAGGTCCTCAGCCTCGAAACCACGAATTCCTATAGCAAGAGCCACACAAGAAGGACAAAGTAGGCCACCATCTGCTGTGGACCTACCAAAAATTCTCTTTATGCCTCTGTGCCGGAGTCTTTGAAGGTGTTAATGAAAAGTGGAGATTTGAGAGAAATCATCTTCAAGGATGATTTTGCTGAGTTTAAGTGGGAACAGCTGGAGAAGATGGCAAGTGTTGATTTGTATGACTATCATGACAGAAACAGACTTGCAGGAACGCAAAAGAATTAACTGTCAAAATATCTGAAAGAGGAAGCAAGCACTGGATTCCCTTTTCTAAATAAGAAGAGAACGTGGAAATTGACTGAGCATGAAAAGGCAAGGAGAGATAAGAGGATGAGGAATGTTAAAAGTAAGGGTGAAGGAGAGAGATCTATTGGAAAACATGATGGTTTGCATTAGTATGAGAAGGAGAATGACAAGGCCAAACCTGGAAGTCTAGAAGAATGGTAGAATTGCATGAATTGACTATAAAGAAGAAGACGATTCCTACATTCTCTGAAACTCGGATGGACTTGCCTTTGGGACTATAAGAACAGATGAAGACTTAACTTTCCTGCATGATGATGATCTAAGGGACATTATGGAGTGGAATTTGCCTTAAAACCACCCTCATCATCAAATGCTGTTTATGTTCAAATAAAGAATAATGAATCGATCTAGTAAGGATAGGAATATATATATCGAGTAACGATATATATATGTTTGTATATAATGTAATAATATATATATCATTTATGATATATATATATATATATATGTAAATAAATAAATGAATGAATAAAAATGTGTTTTAAGAAAAGAATGTAAATATTTCAGAATGTCGAATCAAGAACCAAACAATGCGGAAGCTCCTCGAAAAGGGGAAGAAAACTGCATTCTAAACGAACAAGATCAAAGAATACCCGAACAATACATGAAACAAGATACATCATATCTGAGGATTACATCCACATATCTGATTATTTTTCAAAAGAGTTTAAAAAGTTTGTTTAAGTATTCGACTATTGCTCTCCGTTTTTACACAAAAAAATATGTTTGGTTACGAAGAGCAAGAAGTCTCTACTAACAAGATTGCAATGTTATATGGATAGGAAAATTTCATCATGTGTAATGTGCTTGTTGTTTGCTATAATGATGTTGAGATGTGGACCTCTATCAAAACTGGATCTTATGTGCCTGATGGAACAAACAACAATCCAACTTTTGAAGCACGAATGAAGAAGGTGGACGATAGAGCACTGGCCATGTTAAAACTGGGTTTATCTTGGGAGATCCTCACAAAAGTTGCTCACCATCAAACTGCAAAAGCCATGTATGATGCCATTCTGGAAATGTTTGAAGGAAACTTTGAGTTAAAGAAAATCAAGAAGGAGAAGCTTAAGCAGCAGCTTGATAGGTTCAAATACAAGGATGGTGAGAGGCTGAAGTCAGTTTTGGAAAGATACCTTGCCATAGTCAATGACATCAGGACAACTGACTATGTGGTCACTGGTTTGGACTTAAACACAAAGTTATTGTCATGTCTGTCAAAAGAGTGGTACACTCCAAGCAAGTTTATCAGGAAGAAACCAATTTATGAAGAGCTGAAACTTGATGATGTGGTATGTTTTCTTCAAGCTGCATAAATTGAAATGATAGAAAATGAGATGATTAGGGAAGACAAGCCATGTTTTCAAATGACAAATGCACTTGTTGCTCCAATGAGCAACTTTTCTACCAAGAACCAACAACAAATCCCAATTATTGAAGAACCAAGTGAGCATGGTGGTGAAACACCAAGAGGATTTGTAGCTGGAAGTTCTAGTAATCAGAATGGACAGTCAAGGTTCAATGTCCAGCTCATTGACGTTGTCTCTGCCTCAATGGCAAGTGGGCATGCACCTTTTGTTGGTGGAAGTGGAAGTAAAGGAACTGATAATCAATCCCAGTTTTCTATGTTCAAAGATTCCTATAATGCATTTGTAGCAAAGAACATGATCCACACCAGTGTCATTCAAGATGCTTTAGAACAGATTGTTGCTGATGATCTAGAAGACATGGATCTTAAGTGGCAGGCTGCAATGCTGGCTCTTAGAAGCAAGAGGTTGTTCAATAGGGCTGGGAGGTCTCTTGTGTTAGGTCCAAATGAAAGAATTGGCTTTGACAAGTCTAAAGCAATATGCTATAACTGTCAACAACTAGGGCACTTTGCAAGGGAATGCAATCAACCAAGAAACTTCCAAGCCAATCAATATCAAAACTAACAACCAAGAAACCAATATCAAAACCAGCAAGGCCAGAAAATAAACTACAACAACAACTTCAACAATAACCCCAACTTTAGCAACAACTACCAGCAACCACAACAGAACAATCAGCAAGTTGTACCTCAGAATCAGAACTACCAGAGAAACAACAACCAAAACCCTCCAAATGCTCCCAATAACACCAACAGAAACAATCAAAACCATCCTAGAAACCAAGGTAATGTAGCACTTTCTGCTCAACGAGAAGGTGGTTTTGATTGAAATGATTATGCTGATGATATAAGCAAGGCCAATGTTGCATTTATGGCTAAAGTTGAAAGTGAAGCTGCATCATCTTCCTCACAGGTATATTCACACTCAATATCTGAATTGCTTGAAACCATTGAATCATTGAATTTGAGAATCAAAAAGCTTGATAATGAATGCTTCAAAAAACAAATTATGGTGAATGTTTATGAGGCAAGTGAGGTTACATATGAAGAGAGATTTCAAAGCCTTGAACAAGATTGTATGGACAGTTTCAGAATTCAATCAAGATATGTGACTGAATCTGAAGGTTTGTAGAAATTGGTGATTGAGGAGAAAGTGAGGAATACAACACTCCAAGTTGAAAATGAATTTTTGAAGAATCTAGTGTCAATTGGTAATATTTGTAGCATTTTGAACAAGATAAAAGAAGAAGACAAGTTTAAGGTTGTTCCTCCACCATTTAATGACAATTACTCTTTGAAAGTTGACAAAGAGAAAAGTGAGACATACCTTAAACAATTCAGAGATTTCTTTCAAGATAAAGAGGAATTTATTGATAACTACAAGATGGTTGAAGTGAGTGAGATGGAGAGCTTGTTGCGAAGGAAGAGTTGAAAGAAGAGAAGTCAATAGGAATTCAAGTATCAAAAGATGATTTTAATGAAGAATATCTAAATGTTGATGATGTGAGTGATCCTAGTGTTGAATACTCAAGTGATGATGACACCGAGAGCAAAATAAATGGAAAACCATGTTCCATTGACAAACTACTTATATTAACACCTCTCACACCAAAGATGAAGAAACATAATGAACAAATGAGAAGGGAACATGTGTCATTTGACATATGTGAAGGTTCTAAGAAGTCAAAGGTGACTTATAATTCAGTAAAGCCACCAAGCAAAGAAATTCTAAGGAAGATCAAGATCAATGAAAAAAAGAAGTCTGAAGAAAGTTTTGAAAGTAGTCAATTCATTCCTGTATACCCTCTTTTCTCAAGGAAGAGTTATTTGACATTAGAGAAGTTTAAACTATGGAAGAGTATGAGAGAAGGCAGTCAAGAGACAAAGGAAGTTTGGATGATGAGCCAATGAGATTGGAAAGGATAAAATATGTGAAAGGAAAGGTAGAAAGGCAGGATATAAAAATTGAAGAGTTTGTGCCATTTTCTATTGATTTTGTTGGTCTCAAAACTCATAAAACACTTGGAATTGAACCACCCAGACCAAGTGAAAGATTCAAGAAAGGAAATGCTCATGAAAGTTTCAAAGGAAAGGTTTGGTGTAAAAGTGTGATAAGTATGGTCACCATACTGATTCATGCCATGAAAGGTTCACTTTCAAACCATTTCATGTTCCCAATGGAACCAAGTTTGGACAAGATTTTCGTCTATATAAGAAGAAGTATGATGAATACGTGGGAAAAGGGAAGAAATGTGAGGAAGTGGAAGAAAAAAATGATAATCCAAAAGTTATAAAGAATTAGAAAGTAATTGTGGCAGTTGATAAGAAATTCAAAAGAAAATATAGTAAATCAAGTGAAAAAGGAACGGTGCACACTACGAACCTGATGTGGTGATGAAAAGAAATACACAACCTATAAGAATTGTTCAAAGAAATGATTCTAAGTCAGAAAAGTCTGATGATTCTGATAAATCACCTAGGATTGAAAGGGAAAATGCTAAGGGTGTGTTTTCTAGAAAGAAATCAAGAGAACTGAATGGTGATGAAAAGTTTCTTTTGAAACATGGATTTGAACCTCATGGTTTCTTATGGAAACCAAGGTGTGTTGATCAAGTGTCAAGAGGTACAGATGTGAGAGATGAAACAAAGAAAAGGACTATGTGGTGCAGGAATGCAAAAGCATAATTCCTTATGTGAAAATTCCAGTTGATAGTGGTTATGAATCAGATGAGTCTGATACATGTGAAATCATTTATGAAGATCCTAATGCAACAATTTTCCATGTCAAAGATGAATTGCAAGTTGACTCAGCTTGCATTTCATTACCAAACTGATCATTTTTCTTTGATTTGTGCAGGAACAAACCACACCAGTTAATGATGTATGGTATATGGACAGTGGATGTTCTAGGCACATGACATATGACAAAAGGTCACTGGTTAATTATCAAGAGAAGTTAGGCCCAGTTGCATTTAGAAGTGACGAAAATGGAGCGAAAATTGTGTGCAAAGCAATACTGACAAATGGGAAAGTTATTATTTGGTCTCAACCAAGGGTGGATGGCTTGAAGACCAAGTCATGCTAGACTAGTATAAATATATGTTTTTATTCATTTGTCTAGTATGAGTGACTGTATTGTGTATGTGTGAGATCTGGGGTTTTATCCCTTTGAGAGAGTCTCTGCCTCCAGGATGAGCTCTCCTGGTGGCGGCTGAGATATTTCTTAATCGATTGTATGTATGAATGTATGTATGAGTGTTTCATCTTAATGAGAATCATTCGGCTAATATTTCATACTACAATTTCTATCTTGTTTGTGTTTTGATTGCAATTGTTCATCCTATTATTGATTGTTAATCAAATCAGGCTCTCTCCCAATACACCTCATCCGTCCAAACATCTTTCAAGAGTGAATATGAGTGAGATTCGATCCTAACCCTAGACCCGAGCTCCACACACTGTTTAGTACCGACTATTCACGCTTCCGCACCGGGGCTCGGTTCTGTCAATTGGTATCAGAGCGGGGTTACCGAATCGTTCAGACTAACCGCTGAACTGATTCACTTCGCTCTTGAATCCACCATGGACGCTAATCGATGAAGTTCGTTGAAATTATTTTTGGGGGTTTTGAAATTATTTGATGATTCGGAGAAAATTTTATGGATTGATGTTTGAGTTGATGACTCGTTTGGAGATCCAACATCAATTTCATGTTTATTTGGTCAGAATGGTCCAGTCTGATGTAACAGTGTTATTTGGCTCGTTTTGGGGCAACACTGTTCATTTGATTATTTCCAGATCTAAAAAGGTTGATTATGGTATGAAGATAGGTTTCTTTGATTTCGAGATAGCGTGGATATTGCTACAGTGATTTATTTCAGTTTACGAAACTTGTTTCTGGATCTGAAAAATTAGGGTTTATGTGTGCTAACTGTTGTTTATGTTATTTGTGCTGCTCGAACTGTACATGATTTGGTAGACAAACATTGTCACTGGTACAAACTGGTATGGAGAATGTACAAGTCAAGAATGAACATGTACTCGAGGCAATATCATTATGGTTTGTTGCAGCAGATGCAAAATGAATATCCAAGCAAGTTCTACAAGGGCAAATCAATAACTGAATATGCAGAAATCAAGTTTTGGTGTCTCGAGCACACTATGATCATATAAGACTGAACTCGAGTATGGAAAATGACTAAGTGGTGTCTCGAGCACAGGAGGTGTTTTGCCCAAGCACATCTTTGTGTGGCTCGAGCACAGGTTATTTCGAGCAAGTCTTATATCGAGCACATCAAATTCGAGCACACTTTGGTGAAACCCAGAGCATATCCTTTGTCTTCTCAAGAAAACTATCTTTTTAAGTCTCGAGCACACTTTGTCATTTATGCGAGCAGACTCTTTGTCGAGCATACTTTGTATGTCATTGAACAACTATGCTTGTGAAGAGAAAAACTCAAGTTTGTGTCGAGCACACCATTGCTCCGGAGCACACTTTTGCTCCCGAGAATGCTTGGTGCTAAGTGAAGAAAATGAAAAATCACAACTATTTCCGAGCACACTTTTGCTCCTGAGCACACTCTGTACTCGGTGAAAAATGAAAAATCACAAAGTGTTTTTGCTTTCCGGGTACACTTTGTTCTATGAAAGTGCTTCCGAGTACACTTTGTGATAGTGAAAAAATTGAAAAATCTCAAGTGTTTTTGATTTCCGGGTACACTTTGTGCTAGGAAAGTTCTTCCGAGTACGCTTTGTGCTAGGAAAGTTCCTCCGAGTACGCTTTGTGCTAGGAAAGTTTTCCCAAGCACACTTTGTGCTAGGAAAGTGATGCCAAGCACATTGTGTGCTAGGAAACAGAGTTTGTGAAACATTTCAAAGTTTTGAAGAAACTTTTGAGATTTTTGGCGCCGTTGACCGTTTGACCAAGCTGTTCTCTACGGAAGATATATACCAGGGGTATTTTGGTAAATTTTCTCTGATCATCAACAAGCTTATGGAATTCAAACCTCATCCAATTTCACGACTTCATCAAAAGCTTTACAAGAACAAGTGTTGACCAAGATTACGGATTTAATCACATTAAGTGTCAACCAACTTTTGAATATGTTTATCTGAGATTTTTACAATCTTGATGAGGATGATCAAGATTGTTTCACCCACACTTGATTTGAAGATACGTTTATTAAAGACGATTGCAACGAAATTGGGGGAGTAAAAATCTTTGAATTTCATTGCAAATGGTTAGCTTCACATCAAGTAAAAGACTCAAGATAAGGAAAAGCTGATCGAGATCAATAATCCAAGGTTTGACAAAGATGTTTCATTGTTTGTAAGTTTTCATATTTCCTAGTACGGATGAGAAGATAGAGTCATCTCCAGCAACAATGTTGAAAGGATGATCAGTAGAGTTTAACCTCCTATGAAATAGTCACTTGAACAGTCAAGAACGGGTTATGGTTGACTTAAATGCTATCTTGATTCAGGGAAAGGTTTGAAGATGAGTTACAAGAGAAGAAACATATTTGAATAATTGAAGATTATTTTATGATCACATTGAGTTTATTTCTTTTTGTGATGACCTTGTTACTTGAAGTTGATCTTTTTGTGATGACCTTGTTACTATATCCAGAAGTGGTATAAGAGTGATAATTCGAAATGAACAATGGGAGAAGCTTAACGTGAGGGGGAGAATTTCAACGAATGACAACAAGTTATGAGGTGATCATGGAAGAAATTCGATTGCATCGGTCTAAGGGGGAGATTGTTGGGACTTGTATTTTAGACCGACGCATCTAATTTATATGTGGGTGAAAAATATATTATTTGGTCTCAACCAAGGGTGGATAGCTTGAAGACCAAGTCATGCTAGACTAGTATAAATATATGTTTTTATTCATTTGTCTAGTATGAGTGCCTGTATTTTGTATGTGTGAGATCTAGGGTTTTATCCCTTTGAGAGAGTCTCTGTGTAACGCCCTGAAATTCGATTGGTAAACTAGGATCGTGAAATCATCGGAAACTATAGACTTTGGGATTCTGGACGATAAGTTCGGAACCCATATCATTGGAAAAATCTGCTTTTATCATTTAAAATGTTTATTTTATAAAACGACATTTACGCCTGAAAAATATTAATTTTTATGCTTTCGAAAAATTTAAATATTCTTATTTAAAAAGATTTCAAATAATTATTCGGAAAATGGTTTTTATAAAAGTTTTGCTGAAAAAGTTTTAGTTTGTTTAAAAAACTTATGAACTCGACTAGTCTTGACCCGGCGGTAGCCTAAACCCGAACCCGAGTCACCCGAGTATTTAAGCGGAAAATCAAGTATTCTTACACCATCTCTTTCATTTCCACCAACACTTCCCACCCAAACACTCTCATTCTAGAGAGAGAAACTAGAGAGAGAAAGTCTTCAAACTTCAAATCCGAGTCCACAAATCTGTTTGTTGTTGTTCTTGGTAAGATCTTCTTGAAAATCATCCATTTTCATAACCATTTTCGGCCTCAAATCGAGCAAAAACACCCATTTTCGTTTCTTGAGTTTTCGGGTCAAAAACCGTCTTGTTTTGGTGTCAAAATGCAGGCTTTTGTGTTTAAAATCACTGGGAATCGATAGTCCCTTCAATCCCGAGCATTCCCATGTCAAAAACTTCGATTTTGGGTCAAAAATCTGGAAAATCTGAAAAACCCGTAGGTTTCTCCGTCGCCCAGCTTGAAGGAGTCGAATCAGACTCATTCGATCGAATCAGTCGATCGAATCAGCCCATTCGATCGAACCAGTCGATCGAACCAGTCCGGTCGACCGAATAGGAAAGCAACCGAATGGTCTCCAACTCATTCGACCGAATGAGTTTCGTATTCGATCGAACGAGTGTCTATTCGATCGAACAAGTTCCATGTTCGACCGAACGAGTTTTCCCAACTGGTTCGACCAAATGTGTTTCTAGTTCGATCGAGTGTGCCTCAGATTCGATCGAATGTGTGTCTATTCGATCGAATGTGTGTCTATTCGATCGAACAAGTTCCTATTCGATCGAACGTGTTCCTATTCGATCGAATCAAGCCAGAACCAAGCTGTTTTCGTCTTTAAAACCCAGTTTTTGCTCGAGGTCACGTAAGCTCGTTTTCTTAGACTTATAGCACGTTGTTAACCTTATATATATGTCCAACTCTAGGCTAAGGAGATCTATTGTAGCACCATCCTAACCCAAGATCAAGGTGAGTTCATAGCCCCTATTTAAGCTTTTCAAAACTATGGGGTGGAAACATGGTAACTTTACACGTTTGGATAAAATCATTTATGCAAACATTCTTTAAACTATAAACATTTGGATTAAACATGGTAACTTTACACGTTTGGATAAAATCATTTATGCAAATATTCTTTAAACTATAAACATTTGGATTTCTACACACGTGCGGAAATCCACGAGCTTCTTGGTAATCTATAAACTTTGGAAATCTATGAACATGGGGAAAACCCATTAACTCATGGAGATCTAAGAACATTGGAAATCAATGAGTATGGGAAATTCTGTGAACATTGACATCATGGGAACGGGAATCAAATTCATATCATCATAGTCATTGTGTCAGCATGGAAATCTAGAGATCAAAACATCATGAGTTGAATTGGACGCGAGAGTCTATTCTACTCTCGGTAGAACTCACGACCATGAGTGGCATTCTATTCTCGGTGGCACTCGTAACTCATGGGATTTCATACTAGTCTCGGTGAAATCCATAACTCTTGAGGACCTATACTATTCTCGGTAGGGACCAAGGGAACCCAGGATTCTTTGGGGTGTCTATCCTACTCTCGGTAGAACCTAGCTGAGTCCTGGATGGCAAGAACGAGGTAGTCTTGGTTTAAGTCTTGCGTGAGTTCAATCAAGTCTTGTGTGATCATTGGGTTTCATCATCATTCATCATCATCATTTGTTCACCATCATCTTGGACACTAGTAAACAATGGGATTTTGGTGTTGGTTTATCTAGTAAACTTAGCATGCTCAAATCTATATGTCCTTGTTTATGCTTAACTGTTATGTGCTACATGTACCGTTGGGAGACCGCAAATCTTTGAGTAATCTTATCACATACGACTCTAATGGGAGATTGATAAGCCCGTTGAGAGCCCAGGAGAACATTTCATGTTTGACTTACTACAAAAACCTCTGTGGGAAAACCAAGAGATCTTTTCTTACAAACCATTTTAAAAACTGGGAATTATACCCAAACATAGTAGTATAAGTTGTAGGAGTGGTGGGTTAGCCGCAGGTACACCCTATATATAAACCCCTACAACCTATACTAGTATGTTTGTGTATAAAACTCTTTTCTTTAAACCTATGAATTCACTCATCTACTTTATGTAGTTGACAGTTTGTTACATGTTTTCAGGAAATAATGCAGCAAGAAATCCCTAGCAAGTTTAGAGGCCTTAGAAAGATGAAGGCTAGACTAGGAGTTGCTGGAAACTTGATATTTTGTATTAAAACAATTTGTTTCATGTTACCTGGTTGATGTAATATTTGACATTTTGGTTATGTTTATGCATTTAGACTTTTATACTATTGTGCTCAACAATCACGACTTAGTCGCCGCACCTCGATTTTTCCGCCATCACGATCGGGGTGTGACAGATTGGTATCAGAGCCAATGGTTATAGGGAATTAGGAAACCGACCTAGACTATAACCTAGGATCCTTGACTCTAGATAGCTCATGCATCACAATCACATGCCTACACTTATATACGTGCTACGTGCTTATGTGTTGCATATTAACTGTTAATCTCTTGAGTCATGTCATTATGTGTTCTTGGTATAATCTATGTCCTCTATTCATAATCTTTGGCGTGTCATTGATTCTATTTAACGCTCGTTTTTTTTCGTTTTGCGAAGAATGCCTCCCAGACGTGCACCCGCTTCCATGGACTCCGCTGAATTAGCCAACCTTATAGCCCAGCAGATAGCGGCTGTGTTACCAGGCATGGTAACAACCATCAGCCAAGGGCTGAGGCAAGAAGGAACCTCTGGGGCCAACCAAATTCCAGCTCAGAACGCAAATGAACCAGCTAATAAGCCATACAAGGATTTCATGGTTACCAAACCCACCAGCTTCAGCGGCACAGAAGGCGCCGTTGGTCTCCTCCAGTGGATCGAAAAGATGGAGGCAGCCTTTGTTATTAGCTCGTGCCCTGAGACACTGAAAGTCACGCACGCGGCAAGCATGTTGTCTAAACGCGCGCTGACCTGGTGGAACAACGAGATAAGAACCCGTGGGCGTGAGGCTGCCTTGGCCATGACCTGGTCGGAATTTGTAGCATTGGCTACCCGCGAGTTCGTACCTCGCAGTGAGGTGCAGAAACTTGAAGCTGAGTTTTGGGTACACAAAATGAAGGGCGCCGATCACCAAGGGTACACGGAGCGTTTTCACGAGCTCTCCCTTCTCGTACCACACTTGGTCACCCCTCCCTCCCGGGCTATTGAGCTTTACATCAATGGCCTACCTGACACTGTCCGTGGAATCGTTATCGGGGCTGACCCATCAACCCTACAAGCGGCCATTGAACTAGCTGCCCGACTGACCCAGGACCAGGTTAAGACTGGGGTCCTAGCCAAAGGTACGGGCAAGGCCGCTGAAGGCTCATCCAAAAAGATCAACCGCATCAAAAAGCGTAAGGCTAGCAGTTACGCGATGGTTACTCCCGCAACCCCAATCAGCTCTGTCGCTCCTGCTCCCACCCCTTCAGGAAGGCCAAAGAGGGAGTACACTGGGGTTCACCCCAAGTGCGGCACTTGCCAATTTCATCATCCTGCCGGAACCCCGTGCTGGAAATGCACGAACTGTGGACGTTTGGGGCACCTAGCGGAACGCTGCAGATTTCAAGGTAATCAACTGGCGATACAGAGCAGCAGTTCCCAACCCAGCAACTCTCGAAGCTGTTTCGAGTGTGGAGCCATGGACCATTTCAGGAGCAGGTGTCCTCGTCTTGCAAATCTTCCTCCGGCCCGAGGCCGAGCCTTTACTATTGGCGCTGCTGAAGCTCGCCAAAATCCTGACGTCATTACTGGTACGTTCATCCTTAACAATCTCTGGGTTTCTATTCTATTTGACACGGGTGCAGATAGGAGTTTTATTTCTAGCGAGTTGGTCCCATTGCTTAATCTAGGAACCTCTGTCTTAGACCCCGCTTTCTCTGTCGAAATGGCAAACGGAGAGTCTACCCAAGTGAACAAAATCGTTCGCAATTGCACGCTTACGTTTGATCGGACGTCTCTTAACATTGACCTCATCCCTATGCATTTAGGAAGTTTCGATGTAATTGTTGGGATGGATTGGTTGTCCATCAACCACGCGGAAGTGGTGTGTGCTGAGAAGCTCATTCGCGTTCCTTGTTCCTCTGGCGAGTCCATAATTATTCAAGGAGAAAGATCAGGCAGATGTCTGAAATTAATCTCCTGCTTTAAAGCTCGGCGATGCCTTCGAAAGAAGTGTCTCGCCTTCCTAGCTCATGTCTCCATCAAGAAATCTTTGGGGAAGAAGCTCTCTGATGTCCCCGTCGTGCGTGAATTTCCAGACGTTTTTCCTAAAGACTTACCCGGACTTCCTCCTAGCCGGCAAGTCAAATTTCACATCGAGTTAGTTCCCGGTGCAACCCCCGTGGCAAAATCTCCGTATCGTTTGGCTCCGTCTGAAATGCAGGAATTATCGAGCCAGCTGCAGGAACTACTGGACAAGGGTTTTATTCGCCCTAGTTCGTCTCCATGGGGAGCTCCAGTCCTCTTCGTCAAGAAGAAGGACGGATCTTTCCGGATGTGCATAGACTATCGTGAGCTTAACAAACTCACAGTCAAGAATCGGTATCCATTACCGAGGATTGACGATCTTTTCGACCAGCTGCAAGGAGCCACCTACTTTTCCAAGATCGACCTACGCTCAGGTTATCACCAAGTGCGTGTCATGGAGGACGACATCGCGAAAACCGCTTTCAGAACTCGATATGGACACTACGAGTTCCTAGTCATGCCTTTTGGTTTGACGAATGCCCCTGCGGTGTTCATGGATCTCATGAATCGCATTTGTCGTCCATACCTGGACCAGTTTGTTATCGTCTTCATTGACGATATTCTCGTTTATTCCCGCTCTAAAGCCGACCATGAGCTTCATCTCAGGCTTACCTTGGATCTGCTGAGGAAAGAGCAACTCTACGCCAAATTCTCCAAATGCGAATTCTGGCTAAGGGAAGTTCAATTCTTAGGTCACATCATTAACAAGGAAGGCATTCATGTCGACCCTGCCAAGATTGAAGCCATAAAAAAATGGGGAGCGCCTACAACGCCAACCGAAATTCGTTCATTTCTTGGTTTGGCTGGGTACTACCGTCGATTCATCTCGAACTTTTCAAAGATCGCGTTGCCCCTCACAATGTTAACTCAAAAAGGGGAACCATTCATTTGGAACCAAGAGCAAGAAGAGGCTTTCCAAACATTGAAACATAAACTCTGCCATGCACCAATCCTGTCGCTTCCTGAGGGTAACGATGATTTTGTTGTTTATTGCGACGCCTCGAGCCAAGGTCTAGGCTGCGTCTTAATGCAACGCGGTAAGGTCGTCGCTTACGCCTCGCGTCAACTCAAGAGTCATGAGAGGAATTATGTCACTCACGACTTGGAATTGGGTGCTGTGGTCTTTGCCTTAAAAATATGGAGACACTACCTATACGGTACGAAATGTGTCATCTTCACCGACCACAAGAGCCTACAACACATCCTCAACCAAAGGGAGCTAAATATGCGACAACGTCGATGGGTTGAACTCCTAAGTGACTATGACTGCGAAATCCGCTACCACCCTGGAAAGGCTAACGTAGTGGCTGACGCGTTAAGTCGCAAGGAAAGGACCCAGTTGCATGCGATCCGTATTCAGTCCAATCTTCCCTCCTTGGTTCTTGAAGCTCAAAAGCAAGCGATTGCTGGTGGTGATCTCAAAAATATGCTATCTTGCGGTGCCGAACGGAAGTTTGAAACCAAGTCTGATGGTATACTTTACTACTTAAATCGCATGTGGATTCCAAACTCTGAACCACTTCGAGAACTTATCCTGAACGAAGCGCACAAATCCAGATACTCTATTCACCCGGGCAGTGATAAAATGTATCAGAATCTCAAGTCTCATTTCTGGTGGCCGGGTATGAAGAAAGACATAGCTTTATACGTCGGTAAGTGTCTAACATGCTCGCGGATCAAGACTGAACATCAGAGACCATCTGGCCTGTTACAAAAACCGATCATACCGCAGTGGAAGTGGGACGAAGTCGCTATGGACTTCATTACCAAACTCCCGCGGACACCCAGCGGTTATGACACGATTTGGGTTATCGTGGATTACCTGACCAAGTCTGCCCACTTTCTCCCTGTCCGCGAGGACTACACTACGGAGAAGCTGGCGCGGATTTACATTCGTGAGATCGTAACCCGTCACGGTGTGCCTAAGGGCATCACGTCTGACCGTGACCCCTCTTTTGCGTCAAGGTTCTGGAAGTCATTTCAGAAAGCCTTTGGGACAAGTGTGAAACTTAGCTCTGCCTATCATCCTGAAACGGACGGACAGAGCGAAAGGACCATACAAACCCTGGAGGATATGCTCAGAGCCTGTATCCTTGATTTCGGTAGTAGCTGGGAGACTCACCTTCCTCTTGCAGAGTTCTCATACAATAACAGCTATCATGCTACCATCAAATGCGCGCCATTCGAAGCACTCTATGGCAGGAAATGTCGTTCTCCACTGTGTTGGTCCGAGACCGGAGATTCTCAAATCCTCGGCCCGGAACTGATACAGGAAACCACTGACAGTATCGCCATCATTCAGCAAAGACTTAAGGACGCCCGCTGTCGACACAAGTATTACGCTGACAAACGCCGCAAACCTCTGGAGTTCCAAATAGGCGATCACGTAATGCTCAAAGTTTCCCCCTGGAAGGGCATTGTTCGCTTCGGGAAAAAGGGAAAGTTTGCTCCAAGGTACGTAGGACCTTTCAAGATCATCGAAAAGGTCGGACCTGTAGCCTATCGCTTGGAATTGCCTCCAGAACTCAGCCGTGTTCACAACGTTTTTCATGTGTCGCAACTCAAAAAGTGCCTCGTTGACGAGACCGCTCAAATCCCGATCGACACGGTTCACATCGACGACAAACTATACTTTGTTGAGGAACCTGTCGAGATCCTAGATCGAGAAGTCAAAAAGACTAAGCGAAGCCGGATACCTATAGTCAAGGTACGTTGGAACAACCATCGTGGACCCGAGTTCACATGGGAACGAGAGGATAAGATGAAGGAGGAATACCCTCATCTGTTCGCATAGTCATCATCTTTGTAATTCTAGAAATCTTGGAGTCTATGTAATCGTAATCATGTAATCAGGGACCAATATCAATCAATGAAGTATCATGTTGTTCCTATTTGCTTATAAATATTCTCTTATTTGCATAACACCAAGTTTGGCTACCCATGACTCGTGCTGGAAAACACAAGTTGTGCATACTTAATCATGTAAACATTGGGGTAAACTATGTATCATTGAGCCAAAATTTGTCATCATTCTAACATTCATGAAGCATGGTTGTGTGTGTGTGTGTGGTGTCGTGTCGATTTTTCTAGCCGCACACAATGGAGTTTATACATTGATACAAGGTGAACTCGTAATTATAGTCCGGAATATAATAACATCAAGTTCACAGGTGTATACGTGTATAAACAATATGCTATTGTGTAACTATGAGTCGTGAACTCAAGCTTCGTGTAGGGAATTAATCAATGAATGTTGAAGGAGTGGTGGGTTAGCCGCTGGTACACCCTATATATAAACCCCTTCGGCACAAGTTGATTATGTCTGAAGCGAGACTTGGAATTAGGGACTCATAGTTAGCGTGGCAGCTGTGAGGCGTTAAATTCAAGAGTTATTGAGGGAATTATTCATTGGAGATTGAAGGAGTGGTGGGTTAGCCGCTGGTACACCCTATATATAAACCCCTTCAATCCGAAATGAATATGTCTGATGTAAAGCTTGAAGGTGATGCCTTGTAGTGGAAAATAGTGTGTCGTCCTGTGTGTCATTGAACTAATAGGAGTCGAAAGAAACACCCAAGTGGAGTTGAGGGAGTGGTGGGTTAGCCGCTGGTACACCCTATATATAAACCCCTTCAACTTGATTTGGGTGGTATCCAAGACGAATATTAGGGGTAGTGGCGCATAGTGGTCATCATGGGATCATTTAATCTAAAACATCATTGCATCAACTATACTAAATTCTAAATTTCGGGACGAAATTCCTCTAAATTGGGGAGGATGTAACGCCCTGAAATTCGATTGGTAAACTAGGATCGTGAAATCATCGGAAACTATAGACTTTGGGATTCTGGACGATAAGTTCGGAACCCATATCATTGGAAAAATCTGCTTTTATCATTTAAAATGTTTATTTTATAAAACGACATTTACGCCTGAAAAATATTAATTTTTATGCTTTCGAAAAATTTAAATATTCTTATTTAAAAAGATTTCAAATAATTATTCGGAAAATGGTTTTTATAAAAGTTTTGCTGAAAAAGTTTTAGTTTGTTTAAAAAACTTATGAACTCGACTAGTCTTGACCCGGCGGTAGCCTAAACCCGAACCCGAGTCACCCGAGTATTTAAGCGGAAAATCAAGTATTCTTACACCATCTCTTTCATTTCCACCAACACTTCCCACCCAAACACTCTCATTCTAGAGAGAGAAACTAGAGAGAGAAAGTCTTCAAACTTCAAATCCGAGTCCACAAATCTGTTTGTTGTTGTTCTTGGTAAGATCTTCTTGAAAATCATCCATTTTCATAACCATTTTCGGCCTCAAATCGAGCAAAAACACCCATTTTCGTTTCTTGAGTTTTCGGGTCAAAAACCGTCTTGTTTTGGTGTCAAAATGCAGGCTTTTGTGTTTAAAATCACTGGGAATCGATAGTCCCTTCAATCCCGAGCATTCCCATGTCAAAAACTTCGATTTTGGGTCAAAAATCTGGAAAATCTGAAAAACCCGTAGGTTTCTCCGTCGCCCAGCTTGAAGGAGTCGAATCAGACTCATTCGATCGAATCAGTCGATCGAATCAGCCCATTCGATCGAACCAGTCGATCGAACCAGTCCGGTCGACCGAATAGGAAAGCAACCGAATGGTCTCCAACTCATTCGACCGAATGAGTTTCGTATTCGATCGAACGAGTGTCTATTCGATCGAACAAGTTCCATGTTCGACCGAACGAGTTTTCCCAACTGGTTCGACCAAATGTGTTTCTAGTTCGATCGAGTGTGCCTCAGATTCGATCGAATGTGTGTCTATTCGATCGAATGTGTGTCTATTCGATCGAACAAGTTCCTATTCGATCGAACGTGTTCCTATTCGATCGAATCAAGCCAGAACCAAGCTGTTTTCGTCTTTAAAACCCAGTTTTTGCTCGAGGTCACGTAAGCTCGTTTTCTTAGACTTATAGCACGTTGTTAACCTTATATATATGTCCAACTCTAGGCTAAGGAGATCTATTGTAGCACCATCCTAACCCAAGATCAAGGTGAGTTCATAGCCCCTATTTAAGCTTTTCAAAACTATGGGGTGGAAACATGGTAACTTTACACGTTTGGATAAAATCATTTATGCAAACATTCTTTAAACTATAAACATTTGGATTAAACATGGTAACTTTACACGTTTGGATAAAATCATTTATGCAAATATTCTTTAAACTATAAACATTTGGATTTCTACACACGTGCGGAAATCCACGAGCTTCTTGGTAATCTATAAACTTTGGAAATCTATGAACATGGGGAAAACCCATTAACTCATGGAGATCTAAGAACATTGGAAATCAATGAGTATGGGAAATTCTGTGAACATTGACATCATGGGAACGGGAATCAAATTCATATCATCATAGTCATTGTGTCAGCATGGAAATCTAGAGATCAAAACATCATGAGTTGAATTGGACGCGAGAGTCTATTCTACTCTCGGTAGAACTCACGACCATGAGTGGCATTCTATTCTCGGTGGCACTCGTAACTCATGGGATTTCATACTAGTCTCGGTGAAATCCATAACTCTTGAGGACCTATACTATTCTCGGTAGGGACCAAGGGAACCCAGGATTCTTTGGGGTGTCTATCCTACTCTCGGTAGAACCTAGCTGAGTCCTGGATGGCAAGAACGAGGTAGTCTTGGTTTAAGTCTTGCGTGAGTTCAATCAAGTCTTGTGTGATCATTGGGTTTCATCATCATTCATCATCATCATTTGTTCACCATCATCTTGGACACTAGTAAACAATGGGATTTTGGTGTTGGTTTATCTAGTAAACTTAGCATGCTCAAATCTATATGTCCTTGTTTATGCTTAACTGTTATGTGCTACATGTACCGTTGGGAGACCGCAAATCTTTGAGTAATCTTATCACATACGACTCTAATGGGAGATTGATAAGCCCGTTGAGAGCCCAGGAGAACATTTCATGTTTGACTTACTACAAAAACCTCTGTGGGAAAACCAAGAGATCTTTTCTTACAAACCATTTTAAAAACTGGGAATTATACCCAAACATAGTAGTATAAGTTGTAGGAGTGGTGGGTTAGCCGCAGGTACACCCTATATATAAACCCCTACAACCTATACTAGTATGTTTGTGTATAAAACTCTTTTCTTTAAACCTATGAATTCACTCATCTACTTTATGTAGTTGACAGTTTGTTACATGTTTTCAGGAAATAATGCAGCAAGAAATCCCTAGCAAGTTTAGAGGCCTTAGAAAGATGAAGGCTAGACTAGGAGTTGCTGGAAACTTGATATTTTGTATTAAAACAATTTGTTTCATGTTACCTGGTTGATGTAATATTTGACATTTTGGTTATGTTTATGCATTTAGACTTTTATACTATTGTGCTCAACAATCACGACTTAGTCGCCGCACCTCGATTTTTCCGCCATCACGATCGGGGTGTGACACTCTGCCTCCAGGATGAGCTCTCCTGGTGGCGGCTGAGATATTTCTTAATCGATTGTATGTATGAATGTATGTATGAGTGTTTCATCTTAATGAGAATCATTCGGCTAATATTTCATACTACAATTTCTATCTTGTTTATGTTTTGATTGCAATTGTTCATCCTATTATTGATTGTTAATCAAATCAGGCTCTCTCCCAATACACCTCATCCGTCCAAACATCTTTCAAGAGTGAATACGAGTGAGATTCGATCCTAACCCTAGACCCGAGCTCCACACACTGTTTAGTACCGACTATTCAGAGCTTGTTGCTGCTATTTTGGAAAGATTCTTGTTGCTGATTGAAGATTTGAAGAAAGATGACGTAAGCAGACCAATGTTCCATTGATTCGTGACGTCAGCAGATCTGTTCTTCATTTTTCTTCCAGATCTACAATATACCGGTGTTTTCTCTTCCATATTTCAATTAAAGCTTTAATCTTTATATCTAAATCTTGCTCTAATCATATCTTACACATCAGATATGAACAACCTGTTTTCAGATCTGATTATTTTTTAAAAACTTTGATTTTTACTAAGAAACTGATTTTTTTAAGTCTTTGAAAATGTCTGGATATGAGGAACAAGAGGTGTCTACTAACAATATACCAAGATTGTATGGACAGGAAAACTTTACCAAGTGGAAAGTGCTTTTTGAAGCAGCAGTGTGCTACAATGATGTTGATATGTGGAACTCCATCAAGAATGATCCACAAGCTACAGCTGAAGAAGGTGCAAATACAGCTGGAACTGCAGCTCTAAAAGAAAGAATGAGAAAGGTGGATGACAGAGCCTTAGCTATGATTAAGCTAGGAGTGTCTTGGGAAATTTTAACCAAGGTGGCACATCACACAACTGCCAAGCAAATGTATGATGCCATCCTTGAGATGTATGAAGGGAATACTGAACTGAAGAACATAAAGAAGCAAATATTGAAGCAACAGTTGGAAAGGTTCAAGTATAAGGAAGGACAAAGGTTAAAATCAATACTAGAACGCTTTCTAGGTATTGTGAATGAGTTGAGGAGAACTGATTATGTCATGACTTACTTTGATTTAAACACAAAGTTACTCAACTCAATGCCAAAAGAATGGTATACTGCTTGCAAGTTCATCCTTCAGAAGCTTACTTTGAATGACTTGAAATTGGATGATGTGATATGCTCCCTTCAGGCTGCAGAACTGGAGATTATAGAGAATGAAATGATTAAAGAAGAAAGACCCTGCTTCAATGTTTCAAATGCATTGATTGCACCCATGGGAAATTTGACTTCCAAGAATCAACAACAAATTCCCATTATTGAAGAACCAGTTGAGCACAATGTTGATACTCCAAAGTCTTTAATTGGTGGTAGCACAAATAATCAAGGAAATCAGCAGAGATTCAATGTGCAACTGATTGATGACACCAATACTGCCTCAATGGCAAGTGGGAATTTACCTCACTCTAGTGGTGGAAATGAAACACAGGCATTGCTGTCTATGTTTACTGATTCATATAATGCATTTGTTGCAAAGAATCTAATTCACACAAGTGTGGCACAAGATGATTTAGAGAAAATTGATGCAGATGATTTAGAAGACATGGATTTGAAGTGGCAAGCTGCCTTGTTAGCTTTGAGAAGTAAGAGGTTGTATAATAGAACTGGTAGATCTCTGGTTTCTGGTCCTAATGAGAGGATTGGATTTGACAAGTCAAAGGCAATCTGCTACAATTGCCAACAGCCAGGACATTTTGCAAGAGAATGCAACTTGCCAAGAAATTATCAGATGAATCAATTCCAAAATCAACAACCAAGAGGTCAGCAGCAATACCAGCAGAATCAGCAAAGAAACAACAACCAAAACTTCAACAACAACTTCAATCCCAACAACAATTACAATCCCAATTTCAACAACTTTCAGCCTCAAATGAATAATCTTAATCAAGGGGTGCCTCAGAATCAAGGTTTTCAAATGAATAATAATCAGAACCTTCAAGCAGTTCAAAATGTTCCAAACAACACTGTTCCAGCCAACCAAAATCAACCAAGAAACCAAGGAAATGTGGCAGTGACTACACAACATGAAGGTAACTTTGATTGGAGCAATCATGAAGAAGACATTGTAGATGATATCAAGAGAGCAAATGTGGCATTCATGGCTATAATTGAGAAAGAAACTCCATCTTCATCTCAGGTACAATCTGCTCCTACTGTTGATTTAAATGAACTTATCAATGAATTGAAAACAAAAGTAGGCAAGCTGGAAAGTTAGTGTTTTAGGAAACAAAGTATCATCAATACATATGAGGCAAGTGAATTGATAAGTGAGAAAAGAATGAAAAGTTTGGAAGAGGACTGTATAAACAGCTACAGAGCTTAGAAAAGGATCACAACTGAAATAGATGGGTTGAAGAAAATGGTTATAGAAGAAAAAGTACAGAACACAAAACTACAAGCTGATAATGAATTTTTGAAGAACTTGATGTCCACTGGAAACATCTGTGGAATTTTAAATCAAGTTAAGGAAGAAGACAAGTACAAAGTAGTACCACCACCATTTAACAACAACTTTATGCCAAAAGTTGATAAAGAGAAAAGAAATGCATATCTACAACAATTCATAGATGTTTTTCAAGACAAAGAAGAACTTGTAGATTTGTATAAGATTGTTGAGGTGAGTGAGGAAGGAGAGTTTGTTGTGAAGAAAGAATTGAAAGAAGAAAAGTCAATTGGAGTTCAAGTCTCTGAAGATGACCTTGAGTCAATTGATTTGGATAAAGATGACTTGAGTGATTTGAGTGATCAAATTACTGAAGAGGTAATCAAAGCTGCTGAAAGAGGAAGAAAATACAAGAAACCAGAGTCTGTTGATCAACTTCCAAAGTATCCACCAGTCCCACCAAGAATGAAGAAACAAAATGATAAGATGAAAAGAGAAAAGGTATCTTTTAACATTTTTGAAAAGAAGAAGATAAGCTACAATGCAGTCAGGCCACTAAGCAAGGCTGTGTTGGAAAGGATAAAGCAAAACCAAAAGGAGAGAATAACTGAAGAAGTTGAATCTGAAAACTTTATCCCAGTTTATCCAGTCTTCTCTAGTCATGAAGTACTGGATGTTGGAGAAGTAGAAACTATGGAAGAATATGAAAAGAGACAGTCAAGGGTTAGAGAAAGAAGTGATGAAGAACCTATGATTATGGAAAAGTTTATCTTTGTCAAAAGCAAACTTTACAGACAGGATATCAAGATTGAGGAGTTTGTGCCTTTTTCAATTGATTTTGATGGTTTAAAGAATCAGAAGACTCTAGGAGTCAAGACACCTAAGCCAAGTGAAAGGTTCAAGAAACCAAAAGAACATGAAAAATTTAAAGGCAAGCTATGGTGCAAGAAGTGTGATGAATATGGTCATCACACAGACTCATGCAATGAGAGATTGAAATTTCAACCATCAAGACTTTGTCCTGTACAAACAAAAGTATGATGTATATCTAGGAAAAGGAAAGGTGTGTGAAAATGAAACCATGAACAGAGAAGAAAAGAAATATGAAAAGGAGACAAGGATTGAGAAGAAAGCTGAAGTAAAAACAAAGAAGCAAGTGACCGAATCAGCAAGGAGAAGTAAATCTCCTAAGAAGCATGAGAAATTGACCAAAAAGAACTATCAGCCATTGAGAATAAAACAAGATACTCAATCAGTCAAATCTGATGAATCTCAAGAATCATCAAGCAGTGAGAAGACAAGAAGAAAAGGTGCATATCCTAGAAAGAAACCAACAGAACTCACTGGTGATGAGAAGTTTTGGCAAAAACATGGATATGAACCACATGGTTTCCTTTGGAAACCAAAGACTGAAACTAAAGTTGAGATAGTTGCTGATGTGAGAGACTACTCTGAAAAGAAAGATTATGTGATCAAAGAGTATAACACTGACTCAGCTGAATTACAGACCTCAACTTCACTTGTTAAAACCCCAAGAGAGTGTGGTTATGAAACTGATAATTCAGACAACTTAGAAGTCACTCATGAAGATTCAGAACCAACAACAATCACTTCCCAAGCTGTCAAAGAAACTGAAATTGATGAGCTGCAAGCTGTAGAGGCTTTCACTTCATCACTCAACTAATCAAACTCTTTCTTTTGTGCAGGAACAGTCCACTCCTCTAAGTGAAATATGGTATATGGATAGTGGATGTTCTAGGCACATGACTTGTGACAAAAGATCACTTGTTAATTATGAAGAAAAGTATGAAGGACCTGTAGCATTTGGGAGTGATGAAAATGGTGGAAAGATTGTGGGGAAAGGAATCTTAACAAATTGAAAGGTTTCTTTTGATAATGTGTTTCATGTTGAAGGTCTTCAGTATAATCTACTAAGTATATCACAAATGTGTGATAAGGGATACAAAGCCAGTTTTGATGATTCCCACTGTTTCATCTTAAAACCTGAGTTTGTCATTCCACCTGAAATGATTATGATGATGGCATCAAGAAATGGCAACTTGTATGAACTGAATATGAAAGAAGCTATTTCAAGAGGGGGTGCATGTTTTGTTTCCAAAGCCACTGAAAATGAGTCCAAATTGTGGCATTGGAAACTGTGTCATGTGAAATTAAAGAACATGAATAGACTTGTCAAAGGTGAGCATGTCATAGGATTACCTACAAGAGAGTTCAAATTGGAAGATCATTGTAATTCATGTCAAAAGGGAAAACAACATAAATCTACTCATAAGCCTAAGCTCATCAATTCAATTGATCAAATACTTGAATTACTTCACATGGATCTTTTTGGTCCTATGAGTGTGCCAAGTATAGAAAAGAAAAGATACTGTCTTGTGATCATTGATGACTATTCAAAATATACTTGGGTTTATTTCCTAAGTACCAAAGATGAGACTGCAGAGTTGATTAAGGGTTGTGTTACAATGATTGAGAACAAGTTGAATAAGAAGGTTAAAATGATGAGAAGTGACAATGGTACTGAGTTCAAGAATGGAGTTATGCAAGAATTTTGTACATAAAAGGGAATACTTCAACAATTCTCAGCTCCTAGAACTCCTGAACAAAATGGTGTTGCAAAAAGAAGAAATAGAACTTTAATTGAGGCTGCAAGAACCATGTTAGCATATGCTAATCTGCCTATTACCTTTTGGGCTGGAGCAATAAACACTGCTTGCTATGTTCAGAACAGGGTGCTTGGAAACAAAAGGCATAACAAGACTCCATATGAAATATTCCACAACAAAAAGCCATATATCAAGTTTTTCAAGCCCTTTGGATGTAAATGTTTTCTTTTGAACACTAGAGATTATTTGAACAAGTTCTAAACAAAGTCTCAAAATTGTTTCTTTGTTGGATATTCTACACACTCAAAAGCTTACAGAGTACATATGAAAGACCATTTGAGTGTCATAGAATCATCTGACATCATTTTTAATGAGAATCAATTCAATACAGTTGATGGTGCAGCATGGCTGTTTGATCATGAAAAGTCAATAAGGTCTTTCAAGATTTATCCTGAAGACTTTGATGATTCATTCTACAAGACCAGTGTAATTGAAGAGAAAAAGAAGAAACCACTGGACTTAGAAAAATTATGGAAAAAGGTTGCTAGAAAAAAAGAGGAATATACCTTTGTGAAGAATTCCTCAAATGATATTGTTGAACAAGCTCAAGAAGATAATCAAGATGTTCAGAATGATCAAGTTCAGAATGAGGAAGACTCAAGCGACCAAGCAAGTGAAGAAGAAGCTGCATCTACTGCAAGATTTCAGCATTTATTTGAAAGCTTAAATATTGGAAACAATGGTGCATCTACTTCAGAACAACATAATGATGAAGCACCAGAATTTCATGATGCAGAGACTGATTTGATCATTGAAGAACCAGAACTCAATGAGTCAAATCTTGACACAACTGTGTGTACAGATATGATTGTTCAAACTCCTTATATGGAAAAGAATCATCCTTCTGAAAACATCATTGGAGATTTGCATAAAAGAGTTACAAGAAGTCACTCATAATTTGCAAACATATGTCTTTACTCCTATTTTCTATCCCAAATAGAACCTAAGAATATTTCTCAAGCAGTGAAAGACAATAGTTGGGTGGAGGCTATGCAGGAAGAATTGGCACAGTTTAGAGATCTACATGTATGGGATCTTGTTGATAAGCCATTTGACAGATATGCAATAGGAACCAAATGGATTTTAGGAATAAAAGGGATGGAGGGGTTTGGTTATTAAGAACAAATCTAGACTTGTAGCTCTGGGATGTCTTCAAGAGGAAGGAATAGACTTTGAGGAAGTCTTTGCTCCTATAGCAAGACTTGAAGCTATCAGGATCTTTCTTGCGTATGCTGCCTCAAAGAACATTAAGGTGTTCCAGCTTGATGTTAAGTCTGCATTCCTAAATGGAAAGATAGATGAAGAGGTGTATGTAGCTCAACCTCCAGGTTTTGAGGATCCTTTGTATCCAAACAGGGTGTATAAGCTAAACAAAGCCCTTTATGGATTGCATCAGGTTCCTAGAGCATGGTATGATGAGCTGTCAAATCATCTTATTGAAAATGGTTTCAAAAGAGGAGCCATTGACAAGACACTCTTCTACAAAGGAAAGGGACCAGACTTGCTTTTGTTACAAGTGTATGTTGATGATATCATCTTTGGTTCTACAAATGAACAAATGTGTATGGAGTTTGAAGGGGTAATGAAGTCCAAATACAGCATGAGTTCAATGGGATAAATGAACTTCTTTCTAGGATTACAAGTTCAACAAAAGGCTGAAGGGATCTTCATTCATCAAAATAAGTATGTGCAGGACATCTTGAACAAGTTCAAATTTCGTGAGTAAAAAACTCCCTCAACTCCAATGGATACCAAGGAAAAGATGATTGCAGATGAAAAGGGGGAGCCTGTAGATGAACATGAATATAGAGCAAAAATTAGATCTCTGATGTATCTGACTGCTACAAGACCAGATATCATGTTTGTTGTATGTGTGTGTGCAAGATTCCAGTCAAGTCCAAGAGTCTCCCACATGAATGCTATTAAAAGAATATTCAAATATTTGAAGGGAAGACCAGATTTGGGAATTTAGTATCCAAAGAATCAATCATTTGATCTGATTGCCTACACAGACAGTGAATATGATGGCTGCAATATGAACAGAAAGTCAACATCAGGAGGATGTCATTTCTTGGGAGAAAGGCTAGTGTCATGGCAATGCAAGAAGCAAACAATGTCTCAATCTCAACTGCAGAAGCTGAATATGTTGTTGCAACTGCTTGTTGTGCACAAGTTCTATGGATTCAGAACCAGATGTTGGACTATGGTTTGAATTTTCTGAACACCCCTATCCTTATTGATAATACTGTTGCATACTTTACTATTAAGAATCCAGTTCTACATTCTAAGACTAAGCACATTGAAATCAGACATCATTTCATCAGAGATTGTAGTGAAAAAGGTTTGATTGAAATGCAAAGAGTTGATACAAGTGACAATTTGGCTGACCTATTCACCAAACCACTTGATAGAACCAGGTTCAACTTTCTTTTGAAAGCCCTGGGAATGATCAACTCTGATGAAATCTGATTAAGGATGTGTGCTTGGTTGTATACCTCTATGTGCTAATTGATTACTTTGTTTAGAGGTTTCACAAATTGAATGTTATGTGAATATGCTTGAGTGTGATACTGAGTATGCTATTAAATATGTTGATCGTTATGTGCTTTGACTGATTATGTGTGCAAAAATTGACATGATTGAATTGATTAATATGTTTGCATGTTTATTAGTTAATGTGTGTTTGTGATGTTAAAATAAGTAGTCTTGTTATGAATTATCTGCTAAGTTGCTTATCTGACATCACTGCTTAATTGGTTGAATATGTGTTTTATCTAATCTTCTAATGTTGTTATGATAGAATAGACATTGAATGTGTGTACTGTCTATCTATCTTGATGATGTTATGTTTGATTAAGATTTGATTATGTGCTGCAACTGTTTATGTCAAAATGTGTTTTATGACAAAATTAAGTGATAAAATGAATTTTCTATTGAATTCTGCATAAATACTATATTTTGAACCAAAACATGAGCATGTTGTTAATGGTGTAGAGATATGATAAGATTATTCAGTTCAAGCTTTAAAGAAGCTTAAAAGAAGGATTTTTCAATGAAAAGTCTCAGGTAGTTATCTTTGCTGAAAATTATATCATTTGCTCAGTTGGAAGGACATACACCAATGTATGTTTGGTCCTGCAATCTGCAAAGATTAAAAGGATAGCCATTAACCAGAAAACTGAAAGCATTTGGGGCAATTGTAACTTGTTTCTTATTCCTTCACTTAAAATTATGTCAATAGCTCTGACTTTGAAAGGAAATATATTCACATGTATGTTTGGTCCTGTTGACCACTTGTGGTCAAATAGAATAACCATTTACCTGCCAATTAAGAGACATTGGGGTGATTGAATATTAAACTGAATATATTGGGAAATGATAGTACATTGACTACTTAGCCAATCATATGGATTTATTAGGCTAAAAGAACTCTGAGTACAGTCATTAACATGTATGGTTGCTTTCTCATGATATGTAAAATCTAAGGTGATATAAACTTAAAGAAAATGCTAAAATTTATGTGGAGTTACATTGCTGTCTATGCATGTTCCTAGATAAATTTTTTCATATGATAGGCAGAAAAGTGATTATCCAGTCATACACAAGCCTGTTGGTCTTTGGTTACCCTAAATGAATCATTTTTTTTAAGGAATGACAAAGAACTGATGTGAACTACTTTAATTTCAAATGTTTATTCAACATATTCACAAATTTTTATTGAGAAAATACAAACATGAGGGTTAATTACAGAACAAGGGTGGAGGCAATCATATAAGTCCTTTAAACATCCTGAATGAAAGGCCTGTAAGACCGACTTGCATGGCATGTAAGTCCAACGTTCAACCTCACATATGTTTGTAGATTTGAAAAGAAATATCTTATAAATTTTCAAAAAAAAAATATATGTTCTATCATTAAAGTTTTTAACCAAAACCAGGGGGTCAAAGTCAAATTGGGGTGATCTGGAGAAAGCCAAATAAGCCTTGAGGATAGATAAGGAGCATCAGAACACAATAAGTGTTATCCATTAAATTTTCGGCAACTTAATTGAAACTTAATCATATCACCAAAGAAATGAAAATCATGTTAAGTCTAGACCTGCTGTTGACCTGTCTTTGTAGTCATAATAATGCTGAGAATGAAGTATTGAGAAAGCTACTTAGTCAATATGATCTCATTCCTGAGATCTTTTCAGTTTACAAAATGAATTTGTTTTGAAAAGAAAAATAACTGAAATTTGATCTCTAAATGCACCATGTGCTCTTAAACTATGATCTTTAAAATAAAATTGTTTTGACAAGTGATTTAAGTCAAAAAGTGTTGAATTTTGCCTAAAATAGGTTGAATATGTAAGTACGGGTAAGGTTTGATGTTATTAAACCTTCCCAAGCACAAACTGTTTGAATATGTATTTTCGGGTAAGGTATGATATTCTCAAACCTTTCCGAGTACAAAACAGTTGAATATGTGTTAATATGTATTTTCGGGTAAGGTTTGATGATTCATAGCCTTTCCGAGCAAGCTTTGTCATTTTTGACTAAGTTTATGATTTTTGGGCATGCTGTGAAGTGTTTACACTTTTCGGGTAAGGTACTCCATTGTACAAATTTCCCGAGCAAGCTTGAAGTCTTGAGATGATTATGTGTTCTAGCTAGCCTATTAACAAGAGAAAATTGTTTCGAGCAAGCTTTGCATTTTGTTTATGCTGATTGATATTCCAAATGCTGATTGATATTCCAAGCAAACTTTGTGAACTCCTTGAGTACACCAAGTAAGCTTTGTGTGTGTGAATATGTTTTCTTTGAAATTACAAGTGTTTTCGGGCAAACATGGTTTTCCGAATACACTTTATATTTCGGGTACACTTTTGTTACCCTAATATACTTGGTAATTTTCAAAAGTTGATTTTCCGAGTACACTATCTGCTAGAAGTCCTTTCCGGGCACACTTTGTACTCTAGGAAGATTGTTCGGGTATACTTTGTATAAGAAGGTTGTTCAGGCACACTAACACTGTGTAGGTTGCTCGGACACACTATGTTTTCAAGCATACTTTAATGAATGTGTGTCTTGATTGAATATGTGTTTAGTATGATTGATTGAATATGTTTCTGATTTTGATAGAGTTTATGTTAGATTAAGGTCTTAATTTAAATTTGAGAAATTTATATGGGGATCTTAACTGATTCCTAGCAAGAATGTTTATTTGATATTTTATACTTGATTAATTATCTTGTGATTAAGTTCTCAAGAAATCTGGTATGTCGGGTAAGCTTTGTTCATAATGTCTTGACTTTAAATTACATAGCTTAATCAAACAAGGTCTGTGATTAAAAGGGATCGGGTAACCCTTATAAAATTAAAAGAAACTGTTATCAAAAGAGGTTTAAATATTCTCCGAGTAAGCTTTGTATAAGTGGAAATATACCGAGCAAACCTTGCAAAGGATTACTTTTCCGAGTAAGGTTTGCTAAGCTTAAAATGATAAAGTGTTTATATGCTTTAAAATTGTTTTAAAATAACAAATGGATAATGTTCCTGTTTGACAGCTAATAATTCATTAAACGACAAAAAGCATTTAAAACACACTTTCAAAAGGTATATAAGAGGGAGTTAGGCAAAATTTTCAACATTATATTTCCCTCTCTCTCTCTCTCTTTCCACTGCAACTACTTTCTCGCTAAGAAACCTAAACCGACCTATCGCATTCATAATTAATCCAAACCCTAATTAGTATCAGCCCTCTAATTCCGACTCGGTAAGCAACAATAATGTGTTTTTCGATCATGAATAGACTATAATGGGCATTGATTATGTATTTGTTTACTAATATTTTGTTTATATGTTTTGGTTATAAACTTGTCGAAGAACAGGTTCTTGATGATTTTTCTTTCTTTCTTCTTCATTTTTATACCTTGAAATTGCTTAAAGTACTGAACTTTATGACTAATTTCACTTCGAATATGTTTGTTTGATATGATTAGATATGGCAGAAGAAGAACAGCCCAAGTACTTCTTTGAAAAGAAAACACAATATGTATGCACTTTTACAAGTCACACCTGACAATGAGCCGGTGGCACCAATGATTACATGGATGGCTTGGTCAAATGTCAGTTTTGCCCTTACAGAAAGTCCTGTCATCTACAGAAATCACTCACTTGATTTCTGGAGATCTGCAACACTTGTGGATGACATCAATGGCCGAAGAATTGAAGCCTCTGTTGCTGGCCATGAGATACATGTGACTGAAAGAATGATCAGGAGATGTTTACGGTTGAATGATGACGATCATTACCACTTAAACTTCAATACCGCACACCTGCTGAAAATATTTGATCAGACCATGGGATATCAAGGAACTGTTCATGAAGGACAGTTTCAAAAGGGTGTGTTCCCAATGTTGTACAGGTTTCTTATTCACCATGTGATACAGGGGTTTGCTCCCAGAAAAGGATCATGGACTTTGATGAGTCATGATTTAGCAAACACTACTGTTGGGATTATGTATGATTTACCCTTTAATTTTTCAAAAATGATCTTTGTTGGACTGGTAGCATACTTGAAGAAGGCTGAGAGGGACAGATTCTTACAATATCCAAGGTTCTTGCAGATAATCTTCAAAAGGGAATTACAAGATCTACCCACTATGGGAATTACTCACCTACTGCAAAACCCTGATACATACAAGAGAATTAAGAATCTTGGTGCTGCAAAAAGATTCAATGCTGAAACTCCATTTGAGATCTTGCCATGGTTATTGGACCATGACTTGAATGTGATGCCAGTGCCTGAGTTAAGCTCAGAGGAGGAAGGAGGAGATGATGTTGAGAGTGATGAGGATGACTCTGATGATGGAGATGATAATGTTGATGGAGATGAAGGAGGAGCTGGAGTAGCTATGGAAGTTGATGCACCTGATCAGGGGGAGCAAATTGAACAACCAGATCAACCTATTCCAACACCACCACAGTCACTATCACACATTGACCAACCCATTATACCATCACCACCACAGTCATCACCACACATTAACCAACCCATTATAACATCACCACCACAAACCCAAACCATTAGCCAACCTGATACATCAACCCATATATCCCCAACACCAGAAATACCACCAACATCTAGCCCAATACACTCAGATCCATTCATTCCAAGCCCACATCATATACAATCACCACAACAATCCAATTACCAAACTCACACCACAACCCATGACCAAGTTGAATATGAACCATTTTCCACATCACCACCTACAACACCACCCATTGAAACTGACATGTTAACTCTGTTAAAAGAAAATGCTGAGTTGAAGAGAAGAAATGAGGAGGTGACAGAGGAGAATGTGATATTGTTAGAGAAGTTGGTACAAGAAAAGGTGAGAATTCAAGCCCTGGAGCAGGAGGTTGAGAAGACCTCAGCTGTCCCAAAACAAGGGGAGAATGAGAATATGCCAACTATCTCTGGTGTAGATGCTCAAACTGAAACTGTAACAGTTGTGGAGACTGCAGACAGTTTAAAATTGATTATGATTGGTTATGATGATGGAGAGGAAAGTAGTGAGGAAAGGAGGATTGAAGATGATGAATATGAGGGTGACAGATCAGATATAGGAGAACAAGATTATGACTACAATGAAGAAAGATATGATGAAATGAGAAATGTGGAAAGGGATGATGTAAGTGTTGAAAATAATGTTGAAGAGAATGATGGGAGAATGGATGAGATTGAAAAGACAGATGTTGAGGAGAATGTAGCTGCTACTGACTTAGCTACTGATGTTTTCAATGCTACTGATGTCTTAACTGACATAGCTACTGATGTCTTGACTGATGTACTGACAGAAGTAGAGACTGGAGTAATGATTGATGAAAATGCTACTACTGAGGAGCTTATAAACACTGAACCAGAAACTGATCAACAAGCAAGTTCCAAGATAGTAGAGCATGATCAAGAACTGGAAGCACTTGAAAGAAATAGATGACTTTGTACAGTCTGAAGATGAAGAGGATGAGAGAAGAAGAATTGAGAAAGGTAAAGAAAAAACCTATGAAGAAGATCCTATTAAAGCATATCCAGAGAAAGATGTGTTGTTTACAGATGATGAAATTGTTGCTGCTGCTGCCTTAAGAGAACAAGAGAATATTCTAAGGGAGACAAGGGATAGGGAGATATTGGCTCAAACACTGACTCCAGAAGAAATGGCAGAGCAAGAAAATTTGAACAATCAAGCCAATCTTGCTAAAGAAAATTTTGAAGAAGTGGCTGATCAAGAAGCAATTGAAACACTGATTATGATGAACAGAACTGAGGAAGCTGACAATTCCTTGGCTATGGTGGTTAGTATGTTTCAACCACAAAGCCAACCTGAAAAGGAATCTGAAAAGGCTTGTGAATCTGAAGAAATGCCACAAAAGGAACCTGAAAGGGAACCTGAAAGGCCTACTGGTGAATCTGTTGAAGAAATGTTAGCTAATATCACCAGAATCAGGATGGAAAGAGCCAAAAGGTTTGAACAAGTGTATACAAGAAGGAGGAAGTTTGATGAACAGAAAATAACTTATGAGAGGAGAACAAAGAGAGGAAAATGGGATGAAAAGAACAAATGCTATGTTGAGACTCCTGATGATGAGGGTGATAATGATAATAGTCCAATCAGAGCAATTCCACTGCAGACACTGCAACCTGGTCAACAGATTCCAGGTGTTCCTGATGTACCTGCTCAAACTGAATCAAACCCAGAGCATCCACCCTCTGATGAACCCAAGATTGATGCAATGAATAATCTAACTGAAGAAGAGGATGAATCTGAAGATTCAGATAATGATGATAATCCTGATGATGATCAAGGAAAAGGAGGTGAAGCTGTTAATGCTGAATCTCCACAGGTAGAAATGACTAATGAGCAGAGAGCTAACATTGAGTTGAGTATGAGAGAAGCTAAGAGAAATCATCCATTGGTTGTAAAGTTGAGGAGGTACGGCATAAGTTTTGAAACATTGGCTGATCTTGATAATGACCAGTTGCAAAAGAGACTTGACAAAGAGAGAGATGGTTTCAAGAAAAGGATGGAACAAAAAAATAGAGACTGCCAGAAATACAGAGAATATCTCAGAAGGCATAATTATTCAGAGAAAGATCTGTCTCACTTCACAGTTAACCAACTCCAAGACCTTTACAACAGTGAAAGAGAAAAGGTTATTGAAAAAAGTGTAAAAGAGAATGAGAAGACTGAGAAATTGGAAACTTTGAAGAAGAAATTTGGAGGTATGTGTGGTTACTTGCTTGAGAAAGGGTTAAAGCCTGAGATGGTTGAGAACCTATCTAGAGAATCAGTATTAGATCAGTTAACAAACTGAAAAGAAAAGAAAAATTGAAGAGGGTCCAAACTGAGAGCTCTACCAAACATGCTGAAACATCTGTTGAACCTCAAATAAAAGAAAAGAAAGATAATTACTCTGAGGGAGAAACAGAAGATACAGGGTGAAAAGGAAGTGTCTAAGGAAGTTCCTGTTGTTGAAACCCCTACTCCACAAGAAGTGGATTCTGAATCTGAAGATGAACCTTGTATACCTTTGGAAAATAAAGAGATTATCAACATTCTAAGGAATATAATGATTACTCAAAGAGGAATGGATGAAGCCTCTTTAAAGGCTTTGGAAAAGGAGGATTTGAAATATCTCTTCCATATTCTAAAAGCTGAATGGGAGAAAGCTCTAAAAGAAAGTGAGAATCCTAGATACTTTGCAGATGGAAGTTTTGTACCTGCTGGTTTGTCAAGAACTCCTGGTATGGAGAAAATGTTGCTAGCTCTTAGAGATGCAGGAACAAATGTTGTTGAGCTTGCCAACCTTCCAACTGAATTGGTTGAAGCAGTCTACATCAAATTCTTCAATTTGGGGCCCAGAAAACCCAAGAAGTTTGTTCCTTTCAGACCACCAATTTCAAGAAGATATCCACAAGGTGGAAGAGGTGAAGGTGGAAGAGGTGAAAGTGGTAGAGGAGAATCAAGTAGATCTGCACAACAAAGAACAACAAGACCATAGTCAGATGTGGATCTTCCTAGAGATATTTACTATGATTCTGTGTGTGAATGCATAAGAGTGATTATGGAAAGTAGACAACTAAGAGATATAGTTGTGAGAAGTGATTTCTATGAATACACTCAAGAACAATTAGAAAGAATGACAACACTCACTTTGTATGATTTTATAAACAGAAACAGAGTGGCTAGAAAACAGATGAATAATCTTTTTAAATTCTTAAGAGATGAAGCAGACAGAGGATTCAGATTCCTAAAAGAAAAGAGAAACTGGAAGACTGCCCAACTTCACAGATCAAAGAGAACTGCAAAGTTAAGAAGGATGGACATAGCTGAAACAAACTACAAGATGAGTGTTAGAGACAAGCATCCACTGTCAAACACGAACACATGCATAAGTCTTGAGAGAAGAATGATACGCCCCAACTACACAATCCAAAGAAATGGCATCATTACTGAAGTGGAATACAAAGAAAAAGATGACCATTACTTGCTGAGAAATTCTGATGGAAAAATACTGGGGATTATCAAGAAGGATGAAGATTTGAATTGCTTACATGATGAAGATCTAATGGATATTAGGGACTGGGTCATACCAGAAGGTCATACTCATTACCAAGCCCTTGATATCTTCATAATGAGAGCTGCATCAGTGACAACAAACAGAAGGCAAGCCGCTTACAGTGCATGGAAAAGACAAAATTCCTTGACTAGGCTTTTACTTTGTAATGTCTTATGACAGCCTTTTTGAATATGTAATTGCTGTTTATGATAATTGAATATGTAATTTGACGTTTAATTTGATGTGTATTTTGACTAAGTGTAAGTAACCTTAGAAATGTTTTGGGTCAGCTGAGGTGTTCCAATCTAGGGGGGAGATTGTTGAGTCAAGATTTGACACAAAACTGATCATATGGAAGATTGGAATCTTCTCAACCTCCTCAGAATTCGCTAAGTATGGATCCGGGCACACCTTAGACCTCCGAGCATACTTTTACTTAGTCGGGAACGATATTTTGTCTATCGGGCAAGGTTATCTTCACTAAGTCTTCTTTAGTGAATGCCCGAGTAGGGTTTGCTAATTAGTACGTTACCGGGTATGGTTCACTAATATATGTAAGTCCGGGCAAGGATCACTTTATCAAGCAGGTTTGTTGTTCATAGCCAAGTAAAGTTCACTTCCGAGTAAGATTTATGCTAACCAAGCTCAAGAAACCAAGTATTTGGAGATCGGGCAAGGTATTCATTAATAAAGATGGTCCGGGTATACCCAGTGTTTAATGAAGTATCACAAATATCATCGGGCAGGATTCAACTCTAGCAAGGTAAAGTGCCTCCGAGCACACTTTGCTAATAAGCTTATTCCAGGCAAGGAGTCAATAGGACAATTGAAGAACAAGGTTGCTCGTAAGGATTTGTCGGGCAAAGTCTGATAAAGCCAAGAAGATTGAAGTCTACCCGGTGAGTATTTTACTTGGTAAAATATTCTTCAAGTAAAGTCTACCCGGAAACTGATCCCGAGCACACTTCTATGTTACCAAGTTATGAAGGATGGCCGAGCATACTCGAAAAGACAAGATTGATGCAAAGCCTACCTGGAAGACTTGTTTTACACTTAGAATATTTCTGAATATGTAATTTGAATATGTATTATCGGATAGAGTTTCTAGAAGGAATGACAGTTGTCCACAGGTGTCAGGCCTATAAATAGAATAATTTAGGGCACACCTGGAAATACACACAAAAACACAACAAGGTAGACAGTCACATTTATTAAAAAAGAATTTTATGTGTGACGGCTGAAAACCTTCCTTATCAAGAAACCCTAAAACGATTATCCACTTTGTATGATTCATTTATATAAATGGAAATCTTTTGAGTAAATCTTGTTTGTGTTGATTACCTTTGAATACGTTTTAAGCAACCATATGTTTGTTATTGATTCCGCCTTTAACAAACGGTGAACTTTCTAAATATAGCAACCCGTCATTAACTCCCTTGTCAACACATCTATTTGTGTGAGTTATGACATGATTTGAGTAAGATCCAGCTGAAATTGGGGACCTGACAAAATGTGTGATAAAGGTTATAAGGTTGGGTTTAATGACACTCACAGTTATATTCTAAAACCTGACTTTGTGATTCCTCCAGATTTGATTATGATGATGGCTCCAAGGAATGGCAATCTTTATGAATTGAATATGAAAGATGCTGTTTCAAGGGGAGGTACTTGTTTTGTATCCAAAGCCACTGAAAATGAATCCAAATTGTGGCACAGAAAGCTTTGTCATGTCAATCTATAGAACGTGAACAAACTTGTTAAGGGTGAACATGTAATTGGTTTGCCTTCAAGGGAGTTCAAACTTGATGACAATTGCATTTCATGTCAAAAAGGAAAGCAACACAAGTCATCCCACAAGATAAAGCTCATAAACTCAATTGATCACGTGCTTGAAATGCTTCACATGGATCTCTTTGGTCCTGTGAGTGTTCCAAGTATTGGCAAAACGAGCTATTATCTAATGATAATTGATGATTTTTCAGGATACACTTGGGTTTATTTCCTAAGTACCAAAGATGAAGTTGCTGAGTTGATTAAAGGATGTGTAACAAGGGTTGAGAATCAGTTTCATGCAAGGGTGAAGATCACGAGAAGTGATAATGGGACTGAGTTCAAGAATGGGGTAGTGGAAGATTTTTGCATTGCAAAACGAATTATTCAACAATTCTCTGCTCATAGAACTCCTGAACAGAATAAGGTAGTAGAAATAAGAAATAGAACACTCATTGAAGTTCCAAGGACCATGTTAGCAGATGTTTTCTTGCCTGTTACTTTTTGGGCAGAAGCTATCAACACTGCTTGTTTTGTTCAAAACATTGTCCGTCTCAACAAAAGTCAAGACAAAACTCCTTACGAGATTTTGTTTAAAAGAAAGCCCTACATCAAGTTTCTCAAGCCATTTGGCTGCAAATGTTAATTATTGAACACCAAGGATTATCTCAAAAACTTTCAGTCGAAATCATTGGATTGCTTCTTTGTTGGATATTCAACACATTCAAAAGCCTACAGAGTCTACGTAAAAGACCACTTGAGTGTGACTGAATCTTCAGATGTTATTTTTAATGAGAATCGGTTTAATACAATTGATGGAGCAGCATGGTTGTTTTATCTTGAGAAGTTAATCAAGTCCTTCAAGATTTATCCTGAGGACTTTGATGAAACTTTGTATAAAACTAGTGTGTTTATAGATGAATCTTCGAAGAAAATTGATTTGGACAAGTTGTGGTCCAAGTTTGCTGGAAAAAGAAGTGAATATAAATTTATAAAGATCCATCAAGTGCTGAAAATGAACAAGTTCAAGATCAAGACCAAGGTCCCAATCAAGAACAAAATCAAGAACATGATAATCAAGAGAACAATGTCTTGAATGAGGAAGATCCTAGCAACCAAAATGAAATTTAGAGACAAGCTAGAAGAGATGAAAGATTTGAACAATTGTTTATTTAATTCCCGGTTATCACCACACATCCGAAAACTTCCGTCTTTCTTTTTCACAAATAAAACCGGTGCTCCCCATGGTGAATGTCTAAGTCGTATAAAGCCCCAATCTAGTAACTCTTGCAATTGGTTGGACAATTATTGCATTTCAGATGGTGGTGCCAGTTGGTAAGGTTCCTTAGAAATGCGAGCTGCTCCTGGTATTAGGTCAATATGGAATTCGACTTGTTGGTTCGGTGGTAAACCAGGTAACTCATCAGGAAACACATCTGAATACTCTTGTACCATTGGGATGTCTTCTTCACGTTTTTCATCAGGGTCATTAATTTTTACACTCGCCAAGAATAGTGTACAACCTTGGCGCAATTACTTTAGTGCCTTATGTTGGGATATGAGAGGTAATACGGTACAATATTTCTCAACTTGAACAATCATTGCCTCATCATTCGAAAGAGGATCCTAACTGTCTTAGCCTTACAAACGATTTCAGCTTTATACTTAGATAGCCAGTCCATACCGACTATAACATCAAAACTTCCTAATTCTACTGAGAGTAAATCAATAAGAAACGGGTGGTCGTTTAGGATAAGGGAACAATTTTGGAATATTTGGTTAACAAATATAGACTTACCGTTAGCGAGTTCTATAGTGTAGGGTTTTGTTAGCTCACTAACCGGTATATTTTCTAAGGGTAAGAAGCTAACATATACGAAACTTCTATCGGCGCCCGTAACAAAGAAAACTGAAGCATACTGACTGGAAACTAAGAATGTAACTGTTACTACGTTCACATCATGACGCGCTTCACCCGATCCTATTACAAAAGCTCATCCCCTGGTTGTGTTGGAAGTTGATGCTTGTGCTTGGTTCTGTCTTCTCACTGCACCCTGATTCAGCTCAGGAAAGTATCTCCGAAAGTGTTCCGTACTACTACATTCGTAGTAGGTACAAAGGTTCATTGTGGGTGGGGTTTGTAGATTAAGTTGTGGTCGAGATGGTTGAGGAAGAGGTGGTTGGTTTGCTTGTTGTGGTCAGTTTAAATTATTAGTGGTGGCTCTACAGTTGTGGCATAATGTCCAGTCCTTCCACACTTGTGACATTTATAGGTTTGCAATCACCCACTAGTCATGGTATAGTTTCGGGGTAATCGGGCGGGCTCGTTTGATGGTTCCCTTGCATTGTAGTCCCATAATCAGATCATTTTGAACTTGATGTTTCTCCCAACATCATTCTTACTCCACTTCTCATGAGGTCAAAAGTAACTACACTAGCTTGGGAAACAGCACTTTCCAAGGTTGGGTAGGCTACTGAGTTTACTATGCTCCTCAGAGCAAGGGTTAATCCCCAAATATAACATTCGATGCGTACGGATTCTGGTGTAACTAGCCACGATAAGCGAGACAGTTCGTTAAAACGGTTAGTATACCCCACATGGTCAGCACCCTTCATTTCCAAGTTCCACAGTTCATGTTCTAACCTTTGAATTTCACTTTTTAGGCAAAAATGCTCTAGTAAAAGGGTCTTGACTTCAGCCCATGACATACGGTTTATAGCCTATGGTCAACTTAACTGAACCACTATGCTCCACCACATCAAAGCTTGATCCATAAGCATACTGGTTGCGAATTTGACTATACAGTCTGGTGGGCATTCACTAATGTTAATTACGGACTTGGTATTTTCAATCCACTTAACCAAACCGTTAGGTCCCTCAGTACCTTTGAATTCGGTCAGGTTACACGATGTGAATTTCATAAACGCATATTCCGGACACGGGGGTTCTTGATTGTTACGATTGTTACCGGTATTTGTTTGAGCATTAACATTTGTAGTTGTGTTGGTTTTCAGTTCGAGAGGTGGATTCGTGACATTATTGGTGTTCAAAACGGGTTCAGGTTTCCCAACGACATTAACAGTCGGGCGAGTATTATTACTATTTTTAACATTACCAGTAGTTAGCGGGGTAGTAATGCCCGAAGCTACATTAGTATCCTGTGGGGGTATATTATCAGTGGACGTAGTGGTGCTCGAGGGTTGATTAACAGTTGTGTTGGCACGTATGCCCGCAGTGACTTGTGCTACAATTCTCGGTATCACTGCTTGTAGTTGGCGAGCAATCATTGCGGCCACTTCCGCCTCAGATATGAGGTTAGCTTTCTTTGGGGCCATTCTATAAAAAAACCAAAAATATTTTAATTAATATTATTTCCACCATAATAAGCATATTATCACGATAATAAAAATCAGAGACACGCAACTATGCCAAAGAACATATTCGTATTATCCATAATCATTATTGTACATATGCTTCCAAAAATTAGCGCATAGGCTAATCCTGGTATAGGCAAGCGTTTGAATATGGGTATCAAAATTTGTCACTAAGTGACATATAGGCTTAACCCGATAAGAGCAAGTACGTGTAATAATAGTAAATCGTAAACATTTCCAAGTCAACCCAACATATTGCTACAAAATGTTGCATGGGATGTCAAAAGACTATATAAAACCAACTATACTACTCTGTTCTACTTATTCATGCGTACAAGATAGACCAACCATACAACAACAACCACTAAGGCTGCAATAACTGACATGCAACACCACATCTGAGATGCCACCTGGTCCAAACGCCAACGATAACATGTGTTTGACCTCCTCTTATGTCTCTTGCTCTGATGTAGATACCAAACATCTTCAAAATTTCTTGTCTAAATTGATTAAGGTCGTTTATAGATGTTGAGTGAGTTAATTCTAGGTCAGTTATTACTCCTAATCAACTAGAGTCAAACATGGGAGGTGATTCCTGTATTGGGGTTGGTACACCATAGGTAGGTACATGTATCTCGGTGACCTGCACTCACGAAGTCTCTCCCCTGTGATAAGTCGAACGGGATGGGGATAGGGTGCGCTCTAGTGGGTGTACAGTAATGCGAGCAGTCTGGTGAATCCTGTGTGTAAGAATGGGTGGTGAAGTATGGGGTACTATAGGTGTAGGGGATCTCAATGGAGAATGATTGGCACTAGTGGCTCCTACTCCTAATTCATTCCTAGGGGATTCCCTAGGGGGGATACGTGTCACAACGATAACCCGATAGGTCGGGTTGATCTGTAGGTACCTTGTGCGGGACCACAGCATCCCCCAAGCTCTCGCTCGCTTCCACTTCTGATTCCTCTTCGGGTTCCTCTTTAGGGTCCTCTTCTTCCTCATATATTACTGATACTACAATAGATATGTGGTCTGTATCTCTCGACATATTTCTACACAAGGGTTAGTAATAAGAATAATATATTTTAATAATATGAATCATAATAAAGTATATACATGTATTCATACACATTAACACAAATAAATTTATATATATATATAATATTTTATACACGTATGTTGTTTTTACCTATTAGATTGTTCAACGATTTCTTCTCGAATTCCCTCGTACAAGGAAGTCCGTTATTACATTCCGTACCATAATAGCCCACATGTTACCGGCACAAAGTTAATCACTTGTGTTTGTAGGGACTTTCAAGTGTTAGTACTTAGATAATTCACATCATAACAAGTTTTCAAGTACATAAGTATGTGTAAACATGCCTTCGACCCCAAAAGTTCGTAAAACAATTTAGAAAGTGGGGTTGTGAAACTCACCTTATCGTAGTTCGAAGTGGTAATACGTGTCAGTAACTAGCGTGTCTCGATTATAGCTTGAACCCTATAATCGGTAGTGTACTGTTAATACTAGTACAATGTGTAAACTGAATTGGGCTGTTTATCTAGTCTGAGTATAGCTCTTAGGCCCAAAACGTGTCAGTAGTCTTAGATTGTGACGTTGTACGTTATGAAATGTTCAAAACCAGACTTGGCTTAGTTTCACCATTTTCTGTGCCTGGCCAAGTTGATCGTTTACGCGTTTCAGAAATAGGTTAGATCACACAAACTTAAGTAAACATACTGTTTGATAAATGATTTGATTTATAAATGAAATTTAAGGTTTCGGTATCTGGATTGTTTGCAGGGTTCATTTCCGTTTTCATACAAGTTTGATTACACAAAACGTGTACAATCCACCCGAACTGTCCGGATATCTCGTAAAAAGTTTGTTTTTATCAAACTCTTTAAAACTATGATATTTGACACTTTTGACGCTTTGACATACCAGTTAGTTCGTTAAACATAATGATGTCGATTTTGTCCAAACATATATAATTTAAATATTTAAATTACCATAACTATATATGTAATTATACATAAATTATGAGAATTTTTGTCAAAAAAAAATAAAATCTGTAGAATTTTATAAATTATTTTCAAAGTTTTTACAATTAGCTATTTAATTATAAAAATTCATTTATGTGTTATAATTAAACAATAAATAACTCGTTTATACCAACGATTCCCGAAACGTCCGATAATTTTAATGAGTTGTCAAAATACTATAAAATAGCCCCTATTAAATTTCCATGACCTTGGCCAAAATACCCTTTTGTTCATTTTTCAGCCGTTAAAACTCGATTAAAACGCAAATGCACAATCTTTACTTAAACATATCCAAATGATCCCAAAATTTACCAGTGATCTTACCACCACATTTCTGAGATCCAAACCAAATGTCTTAATTTTTTAAGAAGTGTAACTATTTTTCATAAATAAACGGTAATAAATTCGCCAAATATTCTCCGTTGATTAAAAATTTACCAAATATGAACTGGGACTCACTTTTATGATCCCTTAAGTCCCTGAAAAGTTTCACAAACTAACAACAAGCACGTCACAACCTAATACTAAATAGCCCCTAAATGAGTAAATCGGTAATTACCTTGTCCGTTTTCGAGTGTTTTTGGTTGTTTTATCGACTCTTGTATTTAGTCACGAATTCAGTGTATCTACATATCATATAACAAAAAACCAAGCATAAATAATCGTAAACCGTAAAAACGTTAGGGTTTCAAATCGAACTTTTAAACCGTAAAAACGTTATATCAACGTCCTAATCCGTATTTTTGGTCAAACATTCACATATACCAGGTTTGTAATCATGTTTAAGATCAAAACAAGATTTTAGGTCATTTTAATAGGTTTTGGATGGTTAAACATGATTATCACTAATCAAGACATGTTTATAGGATTATAACTTGCCTAAAACATGATTAAAAGTTTTTACCTTGAAGTTTTTGCTTGAAAATGATGAACAAGGTATGTCCTGTAGTTGGTGTGAGTATTGGTATGAAATGGTTTGTGAACTTTCAAGAAACAACAAGTAAAGACTAGGGGGTGGGACCCCTAAATGCGGTCGGACCAAAAGGGGGCCATTGGGCCTCTCTTTTGGCCCAGTCCTGCCTCTTTTTATGTACCAAGATTCGGTCATGGTCCAAAATTTTGTCCAGGTCCGGTTTTTTGCATGAAAACTAGTTCGGGTGCGAAAACTAGCACGAAACGAGTGTTTTTGAGCCTATTTTTGTAAAATAAGAAAAACGTACTGACTCATTATAAAAATCTAAAATATTTTCATGAATCGCTTAAAACATGTCATATGAGTGTTCTATAAATCATTTTTGGCTTGACGGATGCTACAATGCTCGTTTTGATGTTAACGACTGTGTTTAAACTCATAGCGTATCATTAACCGAAACCTTTTTCGTTTAATGGTTTTATACGTACTGGGGTCTTAACAAATGTGAGTCACTGTAATGTATATATCACTCATATATAACCCCTCAGTATATATACGGGTCATAATCAGTATCGATCGGTTACTCGTTTAATCATTACGAATTAACCGATTTCCGTTTATTCGCTACATAGTAATTAAGGTATACCTCGTTTTGTCACAAATGTCACAGCTTTAGTCTTTGTCGCTTTGCTTTCAGTTGATCTTCACGTGTGTCTTTATACATATAATTCCATTCAAACAATGCACTAACTAACTCCCCCTTGGCATTTGATGTACGTCTCCATTCTTTATCAACATCAAGTTTGTACACACGATCAACATCTTTACTCCCCTTTAACTCGAACACTCTGCCATAACTTTAACTCTTTTCTTCATTTCACCATCTTGAGAAGATACAAGGATTGAATGATCATCTCTCAGTTAAAACTACAGCCAATCAACCAATTCCATCAATAATTTGTGTAGCTTTATCTTGATTTCGCATTTGAGCACAAAATAGTATAAATAGAAATGTGTAATGGTGAAAACAATTCCTGAAACTCGGCAAAAATGAGTTCAAAATATGTATCGCTTGTCGGAAGATCAAAAATAAATTGGAAGGAACAAGTTATATTTTTTTTGTTTTTACAAACTTTATGCTAAAACACACCCAAAATATATTTGATTTTTTTAAATTTATATAAAACCACACATTATTATTATTGTTATTATTATTTTGTATTTTTCTTAAAATAACGAAAAGAAAATTAAAGCAGTGATTTAAGCTATAAGAATAACTTATATTTTTATGAGAAAGATCGCGACATGAGATCATATTGACAAGTAACGTCCTAGACACCACTTCAATTTCGACATTATTATGCACATAATCCAACGATGATTGTTGATATAATTGTCCACTCTAAACTTATACATATCCTTCAGTAGCTTTATGATCAATATTAAGATTCAATTAAGCAAAAATCTTACGTGGACCCCAACTTTCATATGAAGTTTTTATATCTTTATACAATGAATTTCACATGTACATATTTTTCCTTTCTTGAAATGATTAGCTATGACCCATGCAAAAATAAAAAAATGAAAATAAAGTAAAAGGTTTAATTTTCCTTGAAGATCAGTATTA
The DNA here is from genome assembly GCF_021521415.1 of Bidens hawaiensis. Taxonomy (NCBI): domain Eukaryota; kingdom Viridiplantae; phylum Streptophyta; class Magnoliopsida; order Asterales; family Asteraceae; genus Bidens; species Bidens hawaiensis. The sequence continues at coordinate 174,423 of NW_027494385.1, forward strand.
CTAAACGTAGATAAGGTTCCATTTAAAAAAAATAAAAAGATAAAATAAGTTGAAGTTGTGTAGGTCCTTAACCTACAGTTCGATACATCACTTTCACACGTTAGTGCTTATAGTATACGCTGAGAAGGTCCAAGGCTTGTACGAAACACCAAGAAAATAAAGCATAATACTTAGGCATTAACCCTCAAATCGGTATTACTACACGCAGAGAGGATCCAAGACTTAAGCAAAAATAAAGAAAAAATAAAGTTGAATTTCTTTGCAACATAAAATAAAAAAATAAGTTGAATTTCTTTGCAAAATGAGCATATGTGTACACATCAATCTTTAAATTATTTGATAGTAAAAATAGATATTAACTGAGCATCAAGAAGTAATACCACTAGATTTGGCAAACATTTAGGTTTATATCATTTCAGCACTTATACGATCTGCTACGCCTATCATACACATAATGTAGATGAGCTTACGGCAACTTTTGTCTAATTTATTCATGTGTTAGGTCTGCTAAGTCAATGTACCATCATTTCCCATTTTAGTCGGATCAAGTTTCTCAAAATTTTTAATTTTTAACATTTTATATTTTTCTAATTTTCTTTCATATAGAAAACACAATATTTTTGGATTTTTCTAATCCCCCCCCCCCCCTCCTCTAAAAATATAATCAATAGAAAAAATGGAAGAAAATAGCGAAAAAACAAAAAGCGATCTTCTAACATGGATAAACCTTTTGAAGATCTTGTTCACCATAATGAAATTTTACATTTAAAATCAGCCGATTGAAAGTTTTGTGAATTTGAAGTCTTTGCAAGTATCAATCAAATTAAACTAAACCAATATGCCTAGATAATCCACTATCGGCAAATTTGATTTAACAACATTCCATATGTCGTTGATAGATCTTCTTGGATATCCCTGCACAAAAAAACAAAATAATTAATGAGACAATGGAACCTAGACCATAGTCTTAGGATGACCAGTATCTTCAACATGATCAACACATGTAGTTGGAATATTTGGTTTCCAAGCTGGTAACTGTTTATCAGCTTGTTGTCTCAAAAATATAACATCGTAAGAACTATGAGACTTTTCTGGATATTTTAATAATGAATTAATATATACTCTTTGTTGTTTAGATTTTTATTCAAGTGTCTCAAATTTCCCAAAAGTTAATGAAACCTTGTTAAAATCATCAGGTAATTTGAGTCTTCTCCTGTAAAGACAATCAACAATCAAATATCGATATTACAATAAAAACACTTTCTCGATTCAACCCGCGTCAAAGATGATTCTGTTACAAGCTAAGACTCGGAGGGTTGAATTTTCTCATGATTTTTCATCTGGAAAAACTTAGGATTTAAACATTGTGCAAAGTTATCTAATACATCAGAACTAGAAGATTTGACAAATGTGTTATGTTGAAACAAAACTGGTTTGGAATCCTTTGGGGGTTTTGATTTTATCTTTTCATTTCCTTAACAGGCATCACTGATGTATCACGAAAAACTAAGTGATCACAATCATAAACTTAATAAGTTAGAATTAAAATGTAATGATCAATGTGAGTAAAAGAGTTTTATCAAAGCATGGCAGTTTGGGATGTTAACAATTATAATTTTGAGGATGATAACTTGAAATGTGTTTGATAGTTTATGAATGTGATGAGTTATTTGAAATATGTTTGATAGTGGAAAATATGATAACATGAGTATGAGAATACCATTTGAATAGTAAAATGTATAATAATGACTTTTTGATTTATTTGATAGTTTGTTAATATGATGATATGTGTATGAGAAAAATAGCGTTAATTATTCTTAATAGCCTGTGAATATGATGAGATGAATATGCAAAAAACCAATACAATGTTCAAATGTTATTTGTGTCAACTGACCTATGATAACTGAGTCTTGATGAGTGAATGATTTATGTGCAATCATGGGAATTAAAATGTTTTTGAGTATGTGAATTGATCGAAATCAATAAATTTTGATTTCATTGTAATTGACTAAATAAACCAAATCGTAAGTTGTTTCAAATGTAATCGAGTAACAAAACAAATAGACAAATAACAAATGTTCTTCGATGTGTTGGGTTTCACATGAGTTTTCCATGGTATTTTAGTTTCCCAACTTGTTAGCATACCAAAACAAAACAAATGTGTGAGTTGGGCTTTCCATGAGCTTGCCCATGGCATTTTATTTTATTGGCCTAGCTAATTAACGAATCAACAGTACAATTTAGTTTGTCGCCCATGAGCGTTACACGGCGTTTTAACCGACCAAACTAAATAACGAATAAATGAATGTAAACATGAGTAGTTGAAGCATCTCGTGTATCACCACGGATGACAATGCTCCAACAAAATATCGCCAATATAGAGAATTTCTGAAAATGAATAGTTGACGCGTCCATGGATTACCACGGGTTTTTTTTACCCGGCTAGACATTTTTGTCACACCCTGCCAATAGGGGGCTTGGGAGTTTCAAGGACAAATTGGTACCAAGTGTAAGCAGCGGAATATTATTGATAAAAATAAGTTACAACGTTTACACTAAGTATTTATGACAAGGTATAACTACACAATTATCTCTTCTCTGACACTGCTACAATCCCGAGGTTGGTTCTACTAATCTTCATGGCATCTAATATTCATTGTTCATGTTCGGCATACGCCTCTATCCTTAAGCATTCTCAATACAAAGCTAATCCAAATTGCTATCCCCATAGTACCTGAATACATGCTAAAAAGTGTCAACTAAAAGGTTGGTGAGTTCGTGAGTTTAGCTCACATACATATAAAACATTTCATTTTTAAAAGTGCGCAAGTTTGCGTGTATGTAAGTATAAATCATGGTGCACATCAATCAAGTCCACAATCAAACCTGCAACTAGCATAAGTGTCCCCAACACATACTAGAAGTTAAACCAACCCAGACTATCACCCTGCTGAAAGCAATAATCAAACACGTAGATTATATGGCGCAACGATCCGCAGATCTCAGTGTGGTTTACCCAACATAGGGTCACTGTGCGTGGGGTCTCCCAAATAGTTCTACCCATACAAGCCTCTGTCCCATTCCCTCAGGCTAATGATTATGTAAAAGTTGGGACAAAAATTTAGCAGTAAAACACATCTTGATAAACATCTCACCATAAGTAAAACCAGTATATGTCCAGCCCAAAAAGTTTAAGTAAAACTGGCAGCACGAAACTCACCTCAGTCTGTATGCAATATGTATATGAAAGATAATCAATGAGCTTGCACTATGCTAGAAATCACCAAGTACGCATAGTATATATATATATATATTAATCAACAATAAGTTATCGAAGAACAATGTAAATTCGTTATTGGTATTGATTACTGGTAGATTTTAAGTGTTGGCCAACGCGTTGGGTTCCCAATGAATAAAGTTTCCTTTTATGGGAAGTTTGTTCCAAAATAACTTAATAAGATTGATGTGTTTGTGTTTTGGTATATAATTCAACTTCCGGGAGTTTTAGTTACCTTGGTTCATTTGTCGGGTTTCGATAAAGTTTTCATTTTTGGAATGCTTGGGTTTTCGGTTAGGTTTCGGGTTACCATATAACCCTAGAAGTTATATAATTTATTCATATAAAAGGTTCGACGATTATTGGTTGAAATAACATGCCATGAGATTACGAAAGATAACAATGCCAGTTATCACCACCGGTGTATATAAAGAAAGGTGTATATAAACAAATACTTTGTTAATCGATATCTCTAATTTTCCAGAAACATAAATGTTATAAAAATGAGTTACTTGTGGGTCTGATATTTCAGGAATTTTAGGAGTTGTACGGTCTTAGTCCCCGTATGTTCGTTTACCGTTCATTTTAGCAAAATCAAGTTAAAGGCTCAGTTAATTTTTTTAAATAAAGTAAATACTCAAATTTAGGTTTTATTTACTCTTTCTTGTTGTTGAAAATCCTCATATTCTTGTATTTTTCAAAATGCTTGTTCGCTTTATGTCGGTTCAACCGTAACTTGCTTTTAAACAACCATTCTTGACAAAATAAATGTTGTATCTACCAAAAATGTTTTATACCATTATGATAAAGTGTTTTAAATATAACTTTCTGGAAAAATATCTATTTTATATAAGCATTTTAGTCTTTAAAGCCGGCCTGTTCGGTTTTAAACGAAACAACAATTTTAAACTTGTAAACGGGCCATTTTTCTAACTCCACTTATCGTTTAATATTTTATAATTAATATTCAGTTATTTTAACTTATAAGGTTCTGTTTCAAAACCATGCTTTTTATATTTTCAATTTTTGAGAATTAATTTGTTTCCAAAAATGCCCTTTTGTTGTATTTTTAACAAAAACTCACTTTTAATCATCAAAACTCTCAAGACCTGTTGTAATACATAAAAATAAGGTGTTTTAACCTTTCATGGGTATTAAACATGTTGTTTAGGGCTGCTGTTACAAGTACGGGCCCGGTTCAACTAGTTTAGGGTCTAGTTCGGTTTTAAAAACGAAGATTCATATAAAATGGTTTCGGGCCAGATTATATATCGTCAAAATGTTATTTTTATGGCTGCAAAAAGATATCATATTATTACTCGGGTTGTACGGCTTATTTCTTATCAAAAGGGTCACCAAAATGTCTAAACCAGTAATAACTTCTGCATTTTGTGGTCATATTGACAAAGTTTATTGGTTTGGTTCACGGCCCGTTAGTGTGGTCGTTTATTAGTTAAAGGTTTTAACTTCATGGTTATGTTATACCCGATGTTCTTCATCATAGTGTTAGGTTACATATTAATATGCTTTCTTATGGTCTACGCGTTGAGTTTCACACGAGTTGGAAGCTTATATCAACATGAAAACAAAACAAATACGGGATGGCACACCTCTAACTCTTTAGGATTTCACGTGCATGATTGAATTCGGGTTCTTGAACTGAATTTTGCGAACAAACAGAGGGATTCGAGGTTGGATTTCTTAGGGTTTTTGGGCTGACAAGTAAGCAACAAAACAAAAGTTAGGGGGATGTTTTGGGTTCAGGTTATATAACAACAAGGGATAGATTGAAGATTGAATAGAGCATGGATAGAACACCCGGATTTCCCTTGTGGTTAGCTGATTCGGTTTCTCCCAGATAGAGAGAAGAGAGTTTTAGTGCTCCAGTTCTAAGTGCAATCCGATAGCATAAGAGGAGGAATTTAGGGCTGGTAATTTTTATATTAACATCAGCATAACTGGATGATTATAGCATACTGGATTAGGACTTACATGTTAACAAATTACCAAGATTCATTCTTCTTCTTGGTTTGCTTGCGTGATCAGTTATTCATGGGCTGGAGTGAATCGAAAGTTCCCATATGGTTGCAACTAGATTGTGATTGTGATTGGGATTGCATGAGATTATAAGATGAGATGAAATATTAGGTTGCTGGAGATTTCTTGAATGAAGGAAATATGCATGCACACTGATTGGGACAGAGATTTTCATTGGGGGCAGAGAAGGCACCAATCAATTGGGGAAGGAGGATTATACGTATAATGCAAAGCGTATGAGAAATATTAGGAGTTATAATAAGTTCATACCTTTTATTATTTGTTATTTTTATAAACTCTAATTATTTTATATTAATTTCAAAAAATTCCCGTTTTTATATATAAAACATAGTGGTTATGTGATGTAGGTCATATTAATGTGTCACGATTCTCGTTTATTGATTCTTGTTTCGTATGGTTCGGTGACCGGATGGTAATATAGCAGGTTGTTCGATATTTGGGATTTATGTTTTGGACACGTGGTAAGAATATATAATTATAGGGTAGTTCGTATAATGTTTGGAGTTATCGGGTTCATGTTCGTTATGGTTAAACGAATCTCGGTTTTGTTTGATTAATTTGGGAAGAGCCGTTTTATAAAATGTGGTATTAATATTGGCTTAGCCCTATCTCTATTGGTTTCAAAATAATCATTCAGCCGTTCCCATTAGTTATTATCTCAACGGTTTGGGCCAAGCCTATTAATGTACAATTCGTTTGACTATTCGACCCACATCACATTCGGACTCTAACGTTAAGTTTTATTTTATAAAAAAAAATTCTAGCCCCATATTTAGGGTTGTTAAAATTTTAAAAGTAATAAAACACAATGAAAAATGTAACCGTTTAGCCGATTAAGTTAACCGCTTAAAGTGTCGGTTGTATGACAATTTCAACTTTGACGGAGAATCTTGTCACACTCCCTTTATTTAAGAGAAAAATAGCAAAAACAAAAACAAAACTTAGGAATTCTTATGGAATTTTCCAATAATGAAGAAAAAAACAACCTACTAAAGTTAAATGAAAATATATTTTGACAATGAGGCATTGCCTCGGATTTATAAAAATATTTCGAGAATGAGACATAGTATCGGAGTTGTGTGTACATGGCAGTATAAATAAACATTTAATTTAACAATTAAATAAGCAAGCAATTTAACAATTAACTAAATAAGTTGTAAACACATAAATAAAAAAACATGAGGTAAACAAATAAGCATGTATTGGGTCCTAAGCATGTTTCTATGACTTTTCTAATGACCTATCTTAAACCTTCGGCTCTAATACCAATCTGTCACACCCCAACCTAAGGCATAAATGTCGGGGCGCGAACTGATTGTTCACGGCTCACAATGTACTATCATGCAATTGAAAAGTGACATCTAATTAATTAATATAAAATTTAACCAACATTTAAGTACATCAAGTATAAAGAATTTAGAAAACAAGATCAAATAATTCTTGAATAAGTTTTAATCCAAAAAGTCATCTCTATGTGATCTTCATCTTGATAAACAATCCAACTGATAACCTGCAAATGCGTACAAAATATAATAGGGTTGTCAACACGAGGTTGAGTGAGATAATCTTCAGTTTTGATACTAACAATAATATATATATATATGAAAAACCGTAAAACTGTCATCTGTGAGTATAAACAATCAAACCATAGGATGTAAATATTGCAAACAAATAATGAAGTGTAGGCTAAATCGTTGCCATGCGAATCGGGTATTGGTTACCATGATGGAATAATTGAGTTGTCGGTGAAACCATTGGCATGCGATCGGACGTTGGCCACTACGACATGATGTGATAATTGATAAATGATGGACCTCTCCGAATGCGATAATAAACACATAAACAAATAGCAAGTAGTCATTCAATTGATACACAACACAAATATTAACAATTTGCATTTGAGAATCTGATATAAAAATTTAACTTGATAGTTGGTAAACATAAGTCCCCAAAACATTTGAGAATCTGATATAAAAGTGATTACTCAGCTTAATGGATGAATAAAAGATCAAGTGATGATGTAGGAAAGTTAAACTCTTCAGGATTTACCGTCAAGGATTCATAGTTAAATAATATAATATTATGAGTTAATTATAAATGACATAACACATATAATGAATTTAGGATTTCGATGTGATTTGAGTTATGTTTGTGATTAGAATGTTATTGATCGAAAGATTGATCTCTGTTGTTAGCATTATTGTAAAATCATTATTATTTTTTATCGTTTATAAGATGATTATTTTTATTATTTATAAAATACAATTGCTTATACTTGATATAATATAAAATCAAATATAAAAATGAAATAATTTAAAATAAATAGATTTAATATAAAATATACTTATGATAATAATATATAGATAAATATATAATAAAATAGATAAATAAAATAAAATAATTTAATTAAATATAATATGAGATTTACATGTAATATTGAATAAATGCAATACAAATATATAGAAATATTTTAAATACATAGATATAATATATATGATAATAATATTTAAATAAATATTTATTTCGAGTCTTTAACGAAAATTAGTGGTAAAAATATAGTTAATACGTTTAACACATTTACCATACTTTTGTTTAAAAATAATACATATATATATACATATATATATATACACACAACAAAAACCTGTAACGAGATTAATTGACAAGAAACGTAAACTTAATAATTCTGGTTTTAATAAAATAATGTTTATTTGATATTTAATATTAATTATAATTTATTAATAAATCATTTAAACACTAAAATAATTAATAAAATAAAGTTTAACAAATAATTGGGCCGGGGAGGCTCGAACCTGTGCCCCCGGCCGGCTCAGCGTTGGAACACACACGTGCCAGCCAACTGGGATGGTCTGTCAGTTGGTTATATTATGAAAATAGTTTCATAAATACATAACCCAGATTATCCCTATTTGATTAAGAACCCTATAATCCACAATTGATCAATCAAGTTTAGGTTCGTCTAATTAAAGTTAGGGTTATTGTTTTTGGATTAAAAACGATCAAAATGCTCTTAGTAATTACTTGAAACGATGATGATTGAAGGTTAATTAAAACGATATAAGGCCGACATAAACTTGAACTTGAATTGATAATAACATGTTGTTACGATGCAATTAACCTTAGGTTTAGCTTTGTCATGATGAAAGGAAGGTGCAAAATAGTTATAATTATAGATTATTATCGATTCTACATAGTATAATGCTAGGTTAAGAAATACGATTTGTTTATTACAGTAATTCGTATCAATTTGACCATGTATTCCTAATTAGTTGCATCGGTGTAGTTGTTTAAGCATTATGAATGAATTGGCATGATTAATTCTATGTATAACACGAAGATTTAGGTTCAAGAAATCAAAACGGGTTAGGGTTTAAGGGTTCTATTAATGGTTTGGGTTATAATAATATAATTATTATACAGACTTGCCATTTAGTCCTTGTAATTCAAGTGTGGATACAAAAATGGGTTAATTCGAAGGTTTAGGGTAGAAATTATATATAATTCAAAGTTATTTTGATAATTTAAATATGTAAATTATGATCATTGAGGATGCTTTGATTTAAAGAAATAGTTTAATATGAGAATATCATTTGAAGAAGTTTGACAACTATATATTTTGCCAACTATTTTACTTGGTAGTCAAATGTTTTAATGGCCACATCATTTGGGATCATCCGGTTTCAATTCTTCAAAGATATATATATATATATATATATATATATATATAACTCACCAATCATCTCCATCAAGTAAAGTTAACCCTAGTTTCTATATGGCCGCTCAAAATCCAATAGATTTTCAGTCGTTGCTCTCCATATGGTATTAGGTTTGTGAATATTGGCTTTATTGTTTGTTAATATAAGTTTTACTTTATTTTGGGTTTTAATTGGTTGAATGTGTTTCGCGTAGGATTTTGATTCCGAACTTTGTGTTCGTTGTTTGACCATCATGGTAAGGTTTGATTTTTATTCGTTTATTAATGTTCTCTATCTAAATATTTGATTTTTACTGTTTTATAGTTTACTTACAAGGGTGTTAAAACCCTTCTTTTCTTTGTGTTGGTTAATTCTAGTTTTTGTAAGCCTATCGTTCTTGCAAGGTACAATCTTATTCCTCTTTGGTAATGTTTGTAAATTTAATGATTGAATGCACGTTTATTGTTTAGAAATAATGTATATTTTTAATAGATTAGACTCTTTATTTTTTCATAATGCTTAACACATAATTTTTAACCATTTTTTTATTCAAACAATGTTTTTAAAACAATTTATATATTTTCCTTATTTATCAAAATCAAATACTTAGTTTGTATTAATTATATTTAATTAGGTTTTGACATTTCCTTAAAATATGTATGCAAGTTGTTCAATTCATATTTTTTTTAAGATAAGTAGTTAGTGAGTAACATCCATTCATTTTTATTTTTCCTCTGTAAATAATTATTTTGTAAATTTTGACATAAATAATGTTTGTTTGCTTTGTTTATTCTTGCAGGTTGCGGTATGGGTTGCTGAGTACAGACTGCATTTTTTTTATTCAATTTTGTATTGTATTCTAATATATGATACTTAGGTAAATTTAGTAATGATTTGGTAAATCCTACATGTAACCAAATGTGAATTATTACTCTTTTACTTTATTGAGTGATCGTAACAAAAACATAAAAATGATGGCGTGTTAATTCTTTTTATTTTCTCTGGGACATTGGTTTAATGTTTAATTTTGTTTAGCTTGGTCTATGTTTGATGCATTAATAATTTTATGAACACTTGAACTAATCATGTTTATGGTTAGGCTACATAGCATAATTCATGACATAACTTTTCATCTATGGTAAAAAATTTTATTCCGGCATATTTATGTAAAACAATACGTTACATTTCTTCAAATATAATAAATATATATATGCGTGTGTGTTTAATTAACGTTTTTTTATATTTCCATCCATGTAGTACACGGGTCAATAACCTAGTAAAATAATAAATAATTAAAATAAGTCACAATTACTTTAAACTCCATGGTCTTTCTTTTCCTTCTTCTTTTACACTATTTTTATAAGCTCCTACCTGCTTATATTTTATCACACTTTTATACTTATACCCACCCTCACTTGCCCTTGGATCCACCCATGTGTTACGATTAAAACTAAGTGTTATGAAAACGGGTTAGTTAACCAAAAGAATTGTCACTGTTACTGTCACAAAGATATTGGAGCATTAACTAAATAACTAACTAATAAATGTTATAATTAATTAAAAAAAATGCTTCAAACCTGAAACCCGTTTAAATAATGTACTTTTACAAAGTTTTAAAATAATATTGGCTTTAAATACTACCAACTATGTCATATTGACAAATAACAATCCAAAATTCAAACTTGGCTGGTGGTGCTCCCAACTAAAGGGGTATATGTTTTTAACGAACCCACTAACAGATAGTAACTGCTTTTGGTCAAAAATCAATCAAGGATAGTGTAACCAAATTTTTAAAGTGAGGTTTAGTGCTTGTGTGAAAATAACGGTTATGGAACGAATGTAAACAAGAACACACATATTTGTTGTGAGGAAAATCCCTTGATCTTGGTCGGATCGCCGGCACAAAAATCCCAGGGTGATGACAAATTGTCATCACCAGTTTATTAATCAGAAAGGGTGTTACAAGGGTTGGAGACAATGATCAGTAATACAATAATCGCTATGTGTGTGTGTGTATTGCTAGAGAGAATTCTGAGCATTGCTAACGTATGTGAAGTGTGTAACTAGCTGATTATCATCTCAATTATATAGAAAAAAGAGAAATAACAATTACTCCTATCTTTGCGCCACTCTCCCACTATTTGCGTCTATGCCTTTTGATAATGTGCTGAATGAGTCCAGTAGCGAGATAATAGGTAAACTAGGTCTTCTAGCCGTTAGACCTATGAATGATAAGCCTACACATGAGAAACAATCATTAGTAACAACAAATACTGAGGATCCTTGATCCTGGGCTAACTCTGGAACCCTTATCAAGGATAATTGATCCAAACACGTCACATTGATAACGTATCCTCAGTACAGATTATCCGTGCCCTAACAGTAACTATATTAGTTTGTTGCTTACATGGCATGTCTACCTGTCAAAAACTTCATTATGTGGCGAATAAGTGGCAAATACACCTCAGCTCATCTCTCTAATTATCTCCCCATCTCATCATAGCTCGCTCACTATCTCTTCCCCAGTAATCTAGCCCTCACTACACCCCATCTCCCTCTTTCCGGACTTACAGTCACCACCACCCCCTCAACTCCGATCAACACACCACGCCACCAACCTCAAGTACTACCACCGACCTGCAACTTACACATCCACCTCATTCGGAAGGTACAGGTAAAACCTCTATTTTTGATCCTACCTTCAAATTCTCCCACAACTCACTTTAATTTCCCGATCCAAATCCAATTTTTGAGGCACAGTTTTAACCTTATCAGATTTCTTCTTGATCAGCGTAACCCTAGAAGTCTTCTGATGAACAACGACAGACGTCGTTGCTATAATGTTCTGATCATGAGTGGCGGTGGTGTGGTGCTTGGATTTTGGGTTCCGAAGACCACGAGTGGTAGTGGTGTGGTAGTTGAATTTAGGGTTTCGGCGGTGGAAATTTTTTATTAAAGATGGGAATGGCTTTGATTTCTTTCGTCCTACGAAATTGGGGGTTAAGGGGTTGGTATTTGGGGATTGGCGGTGCTTGTCGTTGCTCTAGGATTGTGCTTGATATAGTGTCGCCAGCATATGAGACTAGAGAACTGAATCAAATCGTCAACGAAGAGGATTTAATTGAGTATCGACGAGTCAAGGTATTTTGGCCAAAATACCAAAAGGAAGTAAATCCATTTTTTTATTCCTGCGGAAGTCCACATTTCAGCCGAATCTTCTTCCATAATGGTACGACACAATAGTATTATTGGGTTAGATACACAAATCACTTTAAATAGAAGAAGTAGAGTAGGCGGATTGGTCCGCATGAAGAAAAGAGCAGAAAAAATTAAACTGATAATATTTTCTGGAGATATCCATTTTCCTGGAAAGACAAATAAGGCATTCCGATTGATACCACCAGGAGGGGGAAAACAAAATTCCAAAGAATACAAAAAATTGAAACTTTGGCTCTATCTCCAACGAATGAAAGTTTCCAGGTATGAAAAAAAGTATTTTGTTTTGATTCAACCTGTAGTCCCATATAAAAAACAGATGGTATATATTAAGGAAGACTTTTCTCGGCGGATCTCTTACAGGAAAGTGATAATCTACAACTTCGGGTTGTCAATTATATCCTTTATTACGACCCAATTCTGGAAATTTGGGACACAAGTATTCAATTAGTTCGGACATGTTTAATGTTGAATTGGGACCAAGACAAAAAGATCGAAAAGGCATGTGCTTCCTTTGTTGAAATAAGGACAAATGGTTTGATTAGAGATTTTCTAAGAATCGCGAAGTCACCTATTTCATATACAGGAAAAAGGAACGATCTGTCGAGTTCAGGATTGATTTCTGAGAATGGATCGGATCGTGCTAATTTCAATCTGTATTCTTCCATTTATTCCTATAAAAAAGCAAGGATTCAAGAATCCCTTAATCCATATGAAGGAACTATTCATACATTGTTGAATCGAAATAAGGAATCTCAATCTTTGATAATTTTATCATCATCCAATTGTTCTCGAATAGGCCCATTCAACGATTTAAAATCTTCCCATGTGATAAAAGAATCAATCAAAAAGGATCCCCTAATTCCAATTAGGAATTCTTTAGGCCCCTTAGGAACAGGCTTTCCAATTTATCATTTTGATTTATTTTCCTATTTAATAACCCATAATCAGATCTTGGTAACTAACTATTTGTAACTGGACAATTTCAAAAATATTTTTCAAATACTTCAATATTATTTACTAGATGAAAATGGTAAAATTTATAATCCTTATTCATGTAGTAATATCATTTTAAATCCATTCAATTTGAATTGGTATTTTCTCCATTACAATTATTGTGAAGAGACATATATAATTGTTAATCTTGGGCAGTTTCTTTGTGAAAATGTATGTATAGCCAAAAAAGGACCGCATTTAAAATCAGGTCAAGTTCTAATTATTCAAGTTGACTCTGTGGTAAAACTAATGCCACTGAAGGACTGTGTATGTTTTGTGATGGAGTCAATAAAGGTCAAACAATGGAGGTATCAGGGTATGTGATGAATAAGAAGAAGGGTGGGGATTGGGACCCACTTTTATGCCACATATAATTAAGTTTTTGACAAGTAGGTGTGCCACATATGCATCAGTAACCATCCATTACTCGGAGTTCGTTAAAAACAAATACCCTTTTAGTTGTGATCGACACCAGCCAAGTTTGAAGTTGGGACTATTATTTACCAATATGACATAGTTGAGATTATTTAAAACAAAATTCTCATTTTACATTAAAATTGAATTATTCTACTATTATCTAGAGATAATCCCTAGAATGTAGAAACTGTCATTTCCGCACTCCCCACCATTTCACAATCTCCTTCTTCCTCACTCTAGTGTAACTGCTGGTGCTCTTGCCGGAAACATTCTTAAACGCGATTTTGAAATAATTTTTCTACTTCATCTTATATGCGATGCGTATTTCTTCATTTATATAAGTCCCAAATGTTAGGCTAATTTGTCCAAATACATTTGCAAGGCACAATTCCTCGTGTAGGATATAGAGATGACTACATCAATGAAATTTCATATTTCCTTTTTTAAGGAGTGGCCCTCATGATGGAGGAGAAAATTTTCTTGTGGTGGTTTATTGATTAGTAGAATTTATGTCATGTCTTGATCATCTACTATCATAAAATAGAGTACGATCAACAGTTTTTTTATTTATAGATAGAAATCTAGCCCTTTTAAATTCAAGGTGTTACGCAAACCTATACCGACAACAGAAAACCAAACCTTAATGGTTTTCTAGAATCGAAAGACTAAAACTTCAATTTTAATTTGGTTTGAGGCCAAAATCAACCCATAAATACCCCTAGTCCTAAGACTTGTCATTACCTTGGTTCTAAAAAGCGAAAAACGTATCGTGACGCATGATCTAATACCAAGGCGACATTATCTAAACCAAAGAGAAAGAGTGCATTGTATATCCTACGTGAAGCTCAAGGTGCTTATATAAGTTCTTTTTATGTTTCTCATGCTTTAGAATCACTGTCACAATTTAGTTATAAACAGTTTTATATGTCATTTAATATATAAAGTGCCTACAAGTACATCCTAAAAAACATGTGCGACATCCTTGTGCACAAAATATAGCTATGTACATGATGTGGCGCCTTGCCCTAGCGAATTTGTCACTTTTCAATGTGTTTTTTGCGCATCACATGCACTTCTTGTCAACCCGTTCCGTAAATACACAAAAGCAAATGACCTTGAAACATCACATTTCATGTAACATCATGAAAATTTTGAATCAAGAATGTCAGGTATTAGAAAATTATGTTTTCTTGCCTGATCGCGATACGTGACGCTCAAGACCCAACGTCATCGCATATCGCGATGACGTGGACTGACACAGGGACACATGTCCCGCCACGTGTCCACACGTGACACTGCAACCGCCATGTGTCACCACGTGGCACTGCGTCCGCCACGTGGCAAAGCTATAGGTGATGCAACAGAGCTACGTCGCGATACGCGATGGCTTTGCTATGGGACTATCGCGTATCGCGATGGGACCCCGGACCAGCCTATAAATAGAGGGCTCCAGCCCTCTCATTCATCACACAAATCATTCACATCTCTTTCTCTCTCTATAACATACTCTCTCACTAACCTCGTAAAGTGTGCCCGATGTTACCTCGTTTTTCGTGCCCTAAACCGACTATATCTCGAAGTTCGTGCAATATACCAACGACATTCTCTCGAAGAATATGCCATCCCAAGATGACACTGACGCCCCGCCTCGATGTGCGTGACGACGACTTAAGAAGATTGGTGTGCTTTGATTCGCATGGCGAAGAAAAGTGTTGATCAAGGGAAGCTCAAGAAACGAAAAGGAGTCGAAGTGCTGCCCAAGTGTTTAGGGTTTTATAAGCCAACCAATGTAGGCATAATGCCCGATTAAAATATTAAAGGCTTAAAACCTTAAGTCGAAGATATACTCGATACCTCGAAAATAAATAAAAGTAAGTAAAATAAAGGAAGTATATAAAAGATAATTATATGAATATAATTACTTGTTATAGATAAAGTGTAATTATTATTTAAATGATTTTAGATAATAATAATAATAATAAAAGAAATAAAGTATACGTTACTTCAAGAAGAAGAAACGTAGTGTTTAAGAAAATTAAATAAGTAAAACTAAGGGTTTAACTTATAAAAGAAAGAAAGCATATTTTTAAACTAAAGATTTAGAAAGAAAATATAATCGAGGGTAAATATTATACAAAAGATACTAAAGGTCTTAAGCCGGATTATATGTCTAGTATTAACAAAAGGTTATACTCGTACTATAGGTCCAAGATAACAAGAAAGTTAGATCAGTGAAGTGAAGTCATTTGAAAAGGTGAATACGCCCAACTTTATTAACTTGTATTAAACTTGTCAAACAAATTGATTACATGAGATTACGTATCTCTAAAACATAATAAACAAAAGTAATCGCTGGCCCTCAGGCTATCGTGTACGTTTGTTTGGATCCCTACATATGTGGTAAGTCGGTGGACACACCTGGTTATGAGCCTCCGCCACGATAGGCTGGACATAAGTCACGCCCGAGTGAGGGTAATCATTTGTATACCGATGGCATCGAAGTAATATCGAACGCTGCGGTGTTTGCTGAGTGGTTCGTGTAGAACTTAAGTTTATAAATGTGTTTTGTTTTAACTTGATTATCCCTAAGCCACAATGGGCCGGACCTAAGTTATGTGTCGAGGGGTAATTAAGTAAAGAAAATATTTTATGCATCAGCTTATTCACCAGCATGTGTTGCTGACGTATTTTCAAACATTTTTACAGGTAACGAAGGTTAGTCGCGCTTGAAGAATCGAAGTTGGAATAGACGATCTTGGATGGCTCAGATCATTTTGATGTATATTAAAATATGTAACTAGTGGTTTATGAAACAAGTAATCTTTATAAACTTTAAATGGATATTTTATAATCCCGTGTTTTGATTTGTAAATAATAATATTTTAATCCACGTTAAATATATTTTCCACATTTAATCCACAGCTCTGATATAATTACAAAAATGGTACCAACATTTGCGTCACATGCCTAGGCCGTGATTTGGGGTGTGACAAGTGTTGGTATCAGAGCCATCAATCTTAGAGAATTAGGTATTAATTGATAATACCTAAGCTTCGATCCAAGTGAATATGAAATTTTATTACTTGTTAATATAAATAGGGATAAGATAGGTTGGTAACCTTTTCTATCCCTCCTCAATCTAAACCACCCATATGTGTCTTTCAAGAAAGTGATCGAAGGATTTATGCGTGATGCAAGGAAGGCCGGAAATCCCGAACCCATTCCAAAAGAAAATATGAGCGAAGACTACTACGAAGACTTCTTCAATCAAGATCACCCAATCGACTTACCCACACCGGTGTACTTTCCCAGCACTTAACAATGTTAGATAAACCTTCCAAGTGATCCACCAATGCAAGGGTATGATCCCCCAAGAGCATCAAGTTACTATCCATCAAGCATTCTGGAGTACCATCCCTCAAGCATTTCAGAGTACCCGCCCGTCAAGCATTCCAGAGTACCGTCTGTCCAACATTCTGACGTATCACCTACCTAACATCCCGATGTATCAACCATCTGTTCCTCATCCATCTAATGCATTTTTGGCTAACAAACAAATCAAGGAGGAACCGAGTCTGATTCTACCGACTGGATGCAATGCCACTCCGACCAAAGACGATGGCATACTGGAACCTTTGCTTTCAACTCAATTGATTCTCACCCCAACCCTTACAATGGACTGTCTCAAAAGCCGAAGATGAGGGTTATGCTACCATACGAAATTTATCTCTTGCACCCTTTGGTAGCTGATATAGCTAAATCTGTGGAACAAGATGAGGACCCCGAGGAAGAGGAAGATCCTGAAGAAGAGGAAGACCCTCAGGAAGATCCAGATCAAGAGATCTCTGAAGCAGTAACAACTCCAATGGAGGAACCAATGAATTGTGATTGTCCGCCAAATCAAGGATGTGTGCAACCATTCTTCCACAAGAGTCCAAGCTAAGGTTCTGTAGACCGAAATGTGCAATACATTCAGAAAATCAAGAACAAGTTTCGACCAAGCTTTCCACCTTATCAAGGCAAAATTCCTTCAATTGAAGAACAAGCAGATGAGATTCATGAGCAAGAGGCAGCAGTTGAAGCCTATTTTAACTACCCGTCTGTTGTTACCTCGTCATCATATACAAAGACTCACTATGACATCGTTATGATGGGATACCGCGATTCTCCGCCTCAGTATGGTTATCCGAACGTCATACCACAATCTCAGGAGGAGCATCTGGACCGAGCACTACATGAGACAGACGAGTTAAGGAAAAAGGTGGCGAAGAAGGAATCAAATAGAAGAAGATAGGAGATACACTTCTTCATAAGTGCAACAATATGACAAAGTTGGTCAAGAAATACATGAAGAGTTGAGAATGGATGGTGAAGTCGATAGTTGTTATAATCGTGTAATCAGGAATGTGTGTTTAAATGTTAGAATGAGGATAAGGAAATATATATATCAAGTACTGATATATATATATATATATATAAGTTAATGAATAAAAATGTGTGTATTAAGAAAAGAATGTAATTATTTCAGAATGCCGAAACAAGAAAATCAACACAACATGGAAGCTTCTAAACTAAGAGAAGGCGACCGTATTCAAAACGAACAAGAAAAAATACTTGAAAAATATATGAATCAAATCCAAGAGATGATAAAGAAAGCCGTTAGAGTCGAATCTCACATTAGGACTCAATCTAGGCAAACTCACTCTGCTGAACAATCTCGAAAATCTATTAAATGCCGTCCTAAACCGTCTCACATCGAAGAAAGTGGTTATGAGTCTAATGTTGATGGCGACATTAAACAAAAATTTAACAAAATGAAAATCAAAAGTTTTTCATTCAATGTCTTCAAAAAATTTGGTCCTAAGGAATTCTATGGCGACAAAGCCGCCATTGCAACACTAAGATGGCTGGAGGAGATGGATTCGATCGTAATTATTAGTAAGTGCTCCGAACAAGAGAAGATTCAATATTCAGCCCAAATGTTCAAAGGCGAAGCGCTGGAATGGTGGAATAATCTCATCATGAGCAAGGGAAGGCAAGTGTTATACAATCTGACGTGGGAAGAGTTTAAAGAAATGGTGTTAGCAAAATTCTACCTAATGCATGAAACCGACCAAATCCAATCCAAATTCCTTAATCACAAAGTCATAGGAACCAATCTCCATGAGTACAACACCAAGTTTAACAAGTATTGTCGACTAGTGCCCCAGCTGGTAACTCCTGAGTCCAACAAAGTCACAAGATACATATGGAGACTTCTGCAGGAAATCCGAGACATGGTGAGGTCTCACTTACCTCAAACCGCCAATTCCGCCATGGAGTTGGCTGGTTATCTGATGAATGGTTTGATTCGCAACAAAGAGGAAGATAAGAAGGTGGTGCCGTCAAGCGACCACAAGAAGACTGGAGTTCCTGATTCAAGGGAAAAGGTGTAGATCAACACAACATTAGATTCAATTCCAACTACACCCAATGTAGGATATGCCATTCTTAATCATCTAATTAATTGGTCTTAAGTGTCTAAGTCGGTTTTATATCATTGATCTTTAACCGGTTAGCTAATCGTTATTCATTGACCTTTATGGTATCTTTCTTTAATTTATAAAGTTTGAGGGATTCTTTGTAATTAATCCATTTTATTGTAAGTCCAGGGACCCTTCTGTCATTTGTTCAAACTTCATTCGCAATCCAGTTCCTTAACGAATGGGGCTCATTCGTTAATTATTAACGAGTGTGTGTCCTTACATAACGAATGGACTTATTCGTTACTACTTAACGAATGGCCACTTATGGACCTTCATAACGAATGGACCTTTATAACGAATGAAATTTTATAATGAATGAACCTTCATAGCGAATGGACCTTCATAACGAATGAGGGTTCATTCGTCATCTCTCCGTAATGAATGGCATGGCGAATGGCTTAACCGATGCAACTCATTCGTTATTCTTTCCTTAACGAATGAGCATAGATAATTTATTACACGCGCCTATAGTTAGGGCAGAGAATGTCAGAAACATTCTCTAACATTCCTTGAATATCGTGCCACTTTCCGGCGCCGTCATCGCCGGAAAACCTAGATCTCTCCGAAAAAGCAAGATCTCCCTTGTTTTTTCACCTTTCTTCACCGTTTTTGTCCCGTTTGATCCGGATCCGAGCTAGTGTAACCCCTAAGCTCGTCATTCTATTGGTTTATACCTGATTCCATCCGGACCTCGTGACTTTAACGATTGAGTGTGTCGGTTTATCGTTTCGCGACTAGATCTAGTAGGTTTGGATCCATATAAGGTCATACTATTCATACCTCGGATCAATGCTCGGTTTTCCTTCTTGGTTTTGGTTAGAAAAAGAGAGAGAGAGAGAGAGAGAGAGATAGAGCTTAAGTGTATGTTTTGGGTGGTGTATGGAATGAGTGGAAAGAATGGAGTAATGAATAATATTGGTTATATATTATGGGTCATGGGCTTAAGCCCATGGTCTTTCTTCCTTCCATAATATTGTTTATATACTAGGTCGTTACGTCTAACCACCTATTCTATTGTTAAGGCTCTGATACCAATCTGTCACATCTCGGCCAAAGGCAGCAGAACATGCCGAGGTGTAACGATTGCCCATAAACACATGACACTATTTAAAGCGACAATATTTAATAAACTAATTTTATTTCACCACATCGAAAATGTCACATAACAATATTCATAAGATGGTCACAACAAAATATAACAAAACATAGCAAATCATATATTGTTCATTTTTCTAATATCCTAAAGGTCCCGATGACGTTTTCTTCACAAATCCCAAATCAATGAAGATGCGAACCTGTAACATTTCATAAAATAAAGTTTATCAACACAAAGGTTGGTGATCAATTCATAAGTTTGAGCATTATAGTATATAATAAGGAAAGCCACTAAACTCGTATACGAAACAATATATAAAAGCAATAACTTAGATAAATAGATATCGCTAACACATTAGCGACACCTAGCTATAAGGGGATGCCAAATAGTCTAGTATTTTATAGTTATCGTTAATTGCATTACGTTAACGACACCTTGCTATAAGGGGTTGCCAAATAAACTAGGATTTTTTAGTTCCACCAACCAAAAGCGATAAACACATAGGCATATAATCATAGAACCCCAAACCGAGCAATTATTTAAGTAAAGTATACAATAACTTTTATGGTTTAAGATTTAAGTATAAAGCATTTGGTTGAATAAGTATGAAATGTCACCCCCAAAACAAAATATGGAAAACGGGGTATGAAAGTACTCACGTTCAAGTAATAAACTTCAAAGATGGTTGATTTCGAGTTTAACCGGTATGTTGGGGTTTAACGAACGAAGCCTAAAATAAAAGGAGTCTTTTATTAGAAAAGTTGTCTTGGAAGTCTTTAGGATAAAATAAATGTTAAGTAATGTAAACAATTAAAGTTAAAGGTTTAAAATGTAACCATCTAAGAAATTATAATAATAACCGTTTAAAAATGTAAGTTTGCTCGAAACCGTGTTAAAGTATCTAACATTATTATTTCCTCAACCTATGTTAAGTAATAAGGTGGGTAAAATTGCAAGAATGCAAGTCCCTTTGGGATAAAGATACTAAAACGGGTTTTAACGAGTGTTCGGGTTGTTGATTCGGGTCTTGATAATTGGTCAAACCCAAAGTCAACTTTCCAAAATAATAAATGTTATGAGATAACTCAATAAAACATAATAAGACTTAACCAAATATGTGGTTCTATTGTTTTAGAACTAACAACACACGTTAAGCGAGTGTTTGTGTAGGTTCCCTGGACGGATCACACGAGATATCTCGGTCTACTCAGGTGCGGAATCCCTGCGTAGATCGTTACGAGCGTAGAAAGCAAATCAAACAAACACACACGAATAAACCGAAACACGTTATTTATTAATAACTGAACTCACGTGATATGAATCACTGATACAGACTCTCGTCCTCACGTTACAATGAACTCAAACCAGCTTAGATCAACTCGATGAACCTAAACGACTCACTCTAAACCAAGCCGTAAGCTGGTATATAAATACACGACAACTTCGCCTGATATGTTCAGGCGAAGTTGTCCATAACTTCGCTTGTTCAACAAGTTCGCCTAGGCGAACTTGTTAACAACTTCGCTTAAACAAAAACATAAATAACATTACAGACTCGATTACAGACACTAGACTATGAACTACTGACATTTATGCACCAACAGACTCCCCCTTGGCAGTAGCTTCATATCTTGATCTTTAAGCACTTGTCTTGTAATCTTCACGCATGCACTCATTCTCTAACACATACCGTGACTACTCGCTGATACTTCCTTGCTTCGTCTTTCCAAGCAGGAATATGGAATATCTTCTTTTCATTCAACACTTGCAGATCAGCTTTCGATAAGTTAACAAGATGCATCGGATCATACACCCTCAGCACTTCTTGTTCGTCTTCGTTTTCCATCACGGCTTCAGCAGTCTGGCAATCAACATACCACCATTTAAGATTCTTCAACACATCTTGAGGCATAATCTTCATTGGAACCTCCTTAATGCATCGAATCGGTTTGTACTTCATTACCATCCATGGCTTGCCATCTGCTCTCATTCCCCTTTCTTTATCTTCCACTAGCTTTCCCTTCTGTGGCTTTAATAACTCAAACTTCTTCTCTTTTATGCTTTCTTTCCACACGATCTTCCCAATAACCCTTGCCATGTTGTCGTCGCTTCTATTGATCAGCCCCAATCTAGCCAAATCCTTCACCTCACATTCAGGAAATGTATTGAGAGATCTCAACGTTCTTTTAAAATACTGAATCCCATCAAAACGTTTCACCACAAACAACTTTATCTGTTCATCATATAGCCAACAAATAATTCCTTTCTTCGACTCAGCATAGCCTTTGATATTATAACTCTTCTTGAACATGGTTGGAACAGCAGGCTTCTTAGTTTTAATAAACCAATGAGCACAGCCTTCCTTCCACCTAGGCTGCTCCTCCCACTCAGTCTCATCATTTTCCATCTCAGTACCCATATCGGCTTTCTCAACATCTGGGATCTCGTGTTCAACATTTTCTTCAAGTATTTCACCTTCTTCAATCTCATCTTCAATCACAATCTGTGCTCCAATCTTCTCAATCTCCTTAATAGGCAGCACATCATCATCAAACATCACATCATCCTCTAGCATATCATCATCCAATTCTTTCAACGCATCGATCACATCATCATCATCATAAACCATCACCACCTCATCACCACCAACTGCACCTGCAGACTCCCCCTGAGCTGTGGAAGTCCCAAGAGCTTGAGTAGTTCTTGGAAACTCACCACCTGCATCTTTCGATGCATTGGGATCATCGTCTTTGTCATTCCTCTTCTTTGTCCTTAACTCGTCGCCTTTACAGCCTGTCTCCCCCTGAGATGCCAAGAACTCCTTCATAGCATCTATAATTCTCCCATGTTCAATCAGGAGGGACGACTGTAGTTGATTCTCTGCTACAAGGCGCTGAATAGCCTGGGTCTGGACAAGATTCACCCTTGATTGTTCAGCCACAACCCGCTCAAGTGCAGCTATTCTCTCCGAGTCTGAGAGGGTTGCATCGAAATCAAACCTCATGTTAGATGTGTCTTGAGTATACTCAGCAGGGATCTCGAATGTAACCGGGACATCAGAAGCAGTTGTGGACGTAACCGCAGGTGGTATCGTGACCGACAACCCTGCAGTTGCAACGACGGTAGACTCTACAAATTGTGCCACCACCTCTGAAGGAGTAAGCGTTGGAGGTGGTAACGACACAATCTCCGGAGTCGTCGTCTGTAGTGTGATGGATGGGATGCCGACAGCTGATGTAGCCACCACGGGAACATCCGCGGCGCTCAAACCTGTGACCTGTAGTGATGTAGGAACAATCGACATACCTGACAGTGCGGATGGAGCAAAACGTACAACTCTTGAAGTCTCTCCAGCTCCCATACCTGCACCTGTCCTTTCACGTCTTGAACGTCTAATCAACTTGTGAATGTCCTCTTCCTCTTCTTCTGACTCACTATCATCAACTGTCCTCTTTCTCTTCCCCAACGTCCTCTCTCGAGTCACCAACATCCTTCTCGCCTCATCCATAATATCATCAAGATCCGAGTCAGCCAATGTCGTAGCTGCTCTAGTAACACGCACTTCCCTAACCTGTGCAGCAGAGACCTGCACCTCTTCTTGTGGATCAAAACGGTCCATGTCGAAGAATCCTTGGCCGCCAAATGCAGCATCAAGGTCTACATCCTCCTCAGCCGACACCACAGGCACAGTAGGTACATCTCGAGTTGCTCCTGCCTGTTGTGGTTGAGGGTCTCTGAACTCATCCCCCCGAGCTGGCACATACCCCGGGTTTATTAAGAACCCAAAGAGTGGAGTATGCCTTGGACGAAGTTCAGGCTTGCTCCTCGCACTCGAAGTACGGCATTGAGCAAAGATACGTTTGCTCACACTCTCCACGTATCGTATTGGGCGTCGTTGAGGCAATTTGGAGCCACATGGTTCAAGATCATCTGGATGAATCTTGGATACATTATGAACCGCTCACAAGCCATCGCTCTCCTCTGTCTGTCGATCTCATAAAAGACCATCTGACTAAAGCTATAACGTTTGTTATAAGTCAGAGCAGTCATTGCTGACTGCATGGTCGCACCCATTCCGTTAGTACCCGCCTTCCTCCCAGACATACACACAATCATGACGTGCATGAGGAAGCGCCACTGATCGAGCAGGAACCCCTTCCGTCTCTGGGTATCGCCCAAGGGACCAGAATATCCCATTCGTAGGAATGCTCCATCACGAAACGGAGCCACAAAGTCAGTTGGGTCGTCCCGAGTCTCCTCTCCAAAACGTAACGCCACCCGTATTTGTTCAGACGAGAACTGAACTTCTTGGTTGTTGACGGTTGCTCGCATAACCGGGGGCTCAACACGGCAATCGTATTCCACCGTCTGCCAGAAATCCTCGATATTGGGTAAGGATATCGGCAGAGTCGTCGTGATTGCGTGGAATATCCTCGAGCGAATGAGGAATGTGATGATCTCACGGTAGTCTTCAACTCCGCTAGCTTCCGGGTCTAAGGTAATGTACATATTGTGACCAGGAAAAAATTGTCTCTGATTATCTCCTCCGTCATCTCCTCCAGCACCTCCAGCACCGGAAACAGAAGCCATATCTGCAACAAACGAACCAAGTTAGATAAACATTAAGGCGTACCACAAGTTCGCTTGTTACCATGTGCGAAGTTGTGATAAAATCTGTATATGCGAAGTTAAAGTTGGGGCGAAGTTAGGAACAACTTCGCTTCATCTTTAAGTTCGTCTAATAATTAAAAAATTAAAAGGTCCAGGCGAAGTTAATGATAACTTCGCCTCACCACAACATCGCCTCAGGCGAAGTTGTGCCTCAGGCGAAGTTACGGATAACTTCGCCTAAACCTTAAGTTCGCCTGAATCTGAATCGGCGACAGTAAGGATTTCGAACGACGTGCCGTTGGCGAATTTAACGATTGTGGAGATTAAGGACTCTGAAACACAAGTTTTTAAGGATAACTAGACGACCAGGTTGTGCATGACCACGTGAAAACAAGGTTTGAAATCGGGTTTAAGGATCGATCGGCCGAGGTTATTAACCGGTTATCGAAACAACCTTAGATTAACATCAAAGAACAGATAACACGATGTAATGACCCAACCAACATTTAAATCGGTTTGAAATCGAAGAAAGAAAACAAAGATGATTCGACAGATAGATCGTTAAGTTCGCTGAAATTTTTCGGAATAAGTTCGCTGTGTTTGAAAATAATGAAACTGTTGACCTTAAGTAATCTTTATATAGGGGCGAAGTTATACAGGCAAAGTTACGGTTAACTTCGCCTAGGCGAAGTTATTCACAAGTTCGCCTGTTTAACAACATCGCCTATATTTACAAAATCAACCCTTATAATTTGAACATTTTGCAATTAACTTTTAAAACTTCCCTTTAAGAATCAAATAACACGATCAAGTCCAAGTAACCAGATACAAAATTATAAAACTACCTATGTACAAGAAACTTTTAAAAATTAAAGTATAAGGGATCAAATTTCAGTCTCGATAGGGACTACTACGTTTTAGAAAAGATCCGAACAGGAATCATACTAATTACGTGACTGTCACATAGATCCGTGTTTAGCTGTATTATGACAGAAGGAAACAGGTTGTAGGCAGGTAAATAACTTAAGATGGTTTTCATCGTTTCTGTGATACGAGTTAAGTTCAATTAATCTCAAAAATTAAATGGGCAACAACTCAGAGATTATGATGCCTCCTATCTATTCTCAAAGCATATTTGGCTTTCCCCAAGTCACCCCAAATTGACCTTGACCCTTAGTGTCTGATTAAGTTTGTAATTACTCTTCATCTCCTTCCCGTTCTCTTTCTTACTCCATGATTAAGAAGTCTTGATATGTTGAACTCTAGAATGTCTCAATAACTCATAAGTTTTTTTTTTTTTTTTTTTTTTTTTTTTTTATGATAAACATTTACATAGACTTCAGAGTAGTAACCAACTGCAAGTCCCGAATCTGGATCACTACAGTTTCTTGAAACGCTATCTTCACGGGAATCAGAACACTTACGGGCTCGTGTACGACTGGGTAATCGCTTTTCTGCCTATCATTCGGAAAGATATATATGAAGACAAGTAGTTTTAGTTTGTATCACATCTACTTTTACGCACCATAAAAAGTTACCATGACATACAATGACTGTCCAAAAGCCTTTTAAGCCTAATAACTTCACTAGTTAAGCACACAGAAT
This sequence comes from Bidens hawaiensis, assembly GCF_021521415.1. Taxonomy (NCBI): domain Eukaryota; kingdom Viridiplantae; phylum Streptophyta; class Magnoliopsida; order Asterales; family Asteraceae; genus Bidens; species Bidens hawaiensis. Next base: position 200,940 of record NW_027494385.1, read on the forward strand.
CAGTATATCTATCATTTTCCAAGGTTGGATCAATTTTCTGTTAAACATAGCTAACGAACTTCTTACGAAGTAGTAGACTTGAAAAATAATTTCATTTCCCTTAAAGAAAATTTTTTGACTTCAATCGCCCCGATCAAGTCAAGTCGTCAGGTTAACGGCTATCCCGAAGATCCAATGGATCAGCTGGACCAACCACATACTAGTATGTGTCCTTCTAACTAAGTACGATCGACTAATTTTCAGCGAAAAAATGAAAACTCATCATAAACCGCCCCGGTCACTTTCAGTCATCTGGTTAATGGCTATCCTCATATTCTACAAGTAGAATTGAGGACCAAACATATCCTAAGACATGTCCTTCAAACTGTGGTAACCGACATACTTTTAAGCGATAGTGATTTTTTTTTTTTTTTTTTTTAATAAAACTTGAAAAGCATGGTTACTCGGGATTGATCATCCCATTCAACTCAATAAGGTTTTGAAATCTTGTTTTGTCAAACACTTTAGTATATAAATCAGCGAAATTATCAAGCGTATCCACATTTTCAAGCACAATCAGTTTCTTCTCAGCACAATCCCGTATAAAATGATGACGTATGTCAATATGTTTAGTTTTACTGTGCTTCACGGGATTGTTAGTTACTGAGATAGCAGCTGTGTTATCAATGCAAATAGGTGTAAGTAAGAAATTCAGACCATAGACACGCAACTATTGTTGAATCCAAAGAACCTGGGAGCAGCAGTTGGATGCTGCCATGTATTCTGCTTCACAGGTTGAAATTGCGACCGAAGTCTGTTTCTTGCATTGCCACGACACCAATCTGCCACCAAGAAACTGACATCCTCCATTTGTTGACTTCCGACTCTGATTGCACCCTCCATAATCAGAATCTGTGTAAGCGACTAGCTCCAAGTCTCCTCCTCTCGGGTACCACAACCCCAGCTTCGGTTTGCCCTTGAGATACCGCAAGATCCTCTTCACACCCTTCATGTGAGATTCCTTTGGGTTTGCCTGAAAACGAGCACAAAGACAAACAGCAAACATTATATCAGGCCTAGAAGCAGTTAAGTACATTAAAGAACCTATAATAGCCCGATACTGAGTTGGGTCCACATCTGCATCACCGTCTGACTCAGCACCCAATTTGTGATTGACGCAGATTGGAGTGTCGAATGGAGTGCTGTCCTCCATCTTGAAGCGTTTGAGCACATCATGGACATACTTGGTCTGATGAATGAACATCCCATCCTTCTTCTGATCAACCTGCAATCCTAAAAAGAAAGTTAGTTCACCCATAGCACTCATTTCAAACCTTTTCTTCATGACGGCCTCAAACTCCTGACACATGGAGACTTTAGATGCAGCAAAGATAATGTCATCCACGTAGACTTGCACCAGCAGGAAGTCGCTTCCTTCTCTCTTAATGAACAACGTGCTATCAATCTTCCCTCTTTCAAACCCATTTTCAAGCAAGTAATCTGATAAAGTTGAATACCAGGCACGAGGTGCCTGATGTAGTCCATACAATGCCTTGCTTAACTTGTACACGTGATCAGGAAAGTCTGGGTCAGGAAAACCCGGAGGTTGCTCAACATACACTACCTCATCAACTTTCCCATTCAGAAACGCACTCTTCACATCCAACTGAAATACCTTCATCTTCTTATAAGCAGCGAACGCCAAAAACAATCTAATGGCTTCCAACCTTGCGACAGGAGCGAACACTTCATTATAATCAATCCCCTCTTGTTGATTAAAACCTTTCACAACTAGCCTCGCCTTGTTTCTTATGATAATCCCTTTCTCATCTCTCTTGCACTTAAACACCCATTTTGTGCCTATCGCATGCACATGCTTCGGTTTTTCAACCAAAGTCCAAACTTCCATTTTCTTGAATTGAGCCAACTCTTCTTGCATTGCTTCGACCCACGAGCTGTCCTTGAGAGCCATTTGATAATTCTTCGGTTCAATCTGGCTGATAAAGCAGGTGTACAAGCATTCGTTGATTATCCCTATCTCCTTGATGCTTGTGTAAACACAGGTGTGCTCATTCAAGCTACGTCTTGTTTGTACACCGGAGGACACATCACCAATCACATTCTCCAAAGGGTGATCTTTATGAATTCTCGTGGTCGGAACAGAACCGACATGCAAATTGTCTTCCAAGTTAGAAGAGAGCTCGTCAATGGTTGTATCATGCTGAGAGTGAAATGGATTGAAAAATTCTTCTTCAGTCGAGGTAGCAGGGGTATCGACAACATTTGATGAGGAAGGTTGACATTTATCGATCAGCTGTCTTTGCAATAGGTTTTCTTCCTCATCAAGGATCATCTTCGTAGCGACTCTCTCTTCTTCTTCAGCAATATCCGTTGCTTGGTTTTGGCGGTTGGTAACTTGTGATATCGGTGTTACACACCACCTCAACCTTGCTGGTCGATGTATTGAAGACACGTCTGTTGGGAGTCCCAACAACATAACCGACTAAGATTCCTTCATCGGCTACTTCACCAAATTTAGAATTTGTCTTCAAAATCGAACAAGGGGACCCGAATGGTTCAAGACCACTCAAGTTGGGCTTTCTCCCATGCATAAGCTCATAACACGTTTTACCAAGTCTTTTAACAGTTAAGACTCTATTCAGAACATAACAGGCTGTAGCAACAGCTTCAGCCCAAAACACCACAGGAAGCTTCGAATCAGCCAGCATAGTTCTGGCTCCTTCAATTAATGTTCTATTCTTCCTTTCAGCCACTCCATTCTGTTGCGGTGTATACGGAGCGCTGTATTGGTGTTCAATCCCTCTCTGAAGGCAGAAGATCTCCATCTCAAAATTCTTGAACTCCGTTCCATTGTCACTCCTGATGAACTTAACCCTTTTATCCATAACGTTCTCAACTTTGGTAATCAAATTCTTCACCATCTGAGCCGTTTCGTCTTTTGATTTCAGGAAATACACCCACGAATATCGTGAGTAGGCATCAGTGATCACCAAGCAATAAGAAGTTCCTCCTAGACTTTTTGCATTCACGGGACCGAAGAGATCCATGTGAAGCAACTCCAGAGTACTGGTAATTGAATTGACTTTCTTGGTGAGATGGGATTTCTTGTGCTGCTTTCCCTTCTTGCACGCTATACATTTATCTTCAAAATTGAAATTCTTCAAGGGAACGCCCAGCACAAGTCCATTCCTGACAATGTGGTTCATCTTCCGAAGATGAATGTGCCCCATTCTCCTATGCCACAATTCGGACTCTGATTCACTCGCTTTTGTCATAAGCCATGATTCTGCCGTGGCCATTTCAGTTGATCTCATATCCATAATATATGTATTTCTTTCACGTGGAGCCTTCATCACAATCCACTCCTCTGGTATCTGAAAACCAGGTTTCAACACAATCGCCTCATTCTTTGTAAAATGAACGGTGTACTCCTTATCACAGATCTGCGACACACTCAGCAGATTGTGCTTCAATTCTTCTACAAAGTTAACCTTCTCCAAAGTCATCTTTCCGTTTGACACCGTTCCCATTCCAGTAATCTTGCCACCACTTTCACCGGCAAAGCTCACTCTCCCTCCTTGAACAGGTTTTAAATCGTGTAACAAGTATTTGTTACCCGTCATGTGCCGGGAACAGCCGCTATCTACAACCCAAAGATTGTTGGCAGCCCTGTTCAACTATTCCTGCACAATAAAGCAAAAGATTAGAATTTAGGGACCCAAGACCAATTGGTCTTGGATCTATACATCCCAAACTTTGGCTTTCCAAAGTTAGTATCTCGAACATTCCTGTAAGTCCTATTAGGAAACCTCCTTGAAGATTGATTGTGAGGCCTACCAAACCTTTGTGAATTGAAAGAATTATAACCTGTGGTTTGGTTATTAGCAGTGTAAAACTGAGATTTGTTTCTATGAAAACCTGAATTAGTCACATTTTTGAATTTTGAACAGTTTTCATTTTTAGTAGTATGATAATTACTATTAGGCTTATTCTCAGTTTTAGTAGGCCTCTCACCTCTGAATCGCTGCTTCAGAGGGCAATCTGCAACTAGGTGCCCCATTTGATTACACCTAAAACAACACCTATGTTCAACCTTTTTATCAACAGGTGTTTTAGATGTCGAGGCTATATTACCGCCCGTTCCTCTCACATATGGTGGGACGTACGGGTTTAGTGGAGTACTCCTTTTATTTGTTTTACCTTTTTCTCCACTCTTGGGTAACACAACCTCCTCTTTTGCCTTACCAGACTCGGATGACTTATCCGAATCTGACGAGACTGGACTTTGATCAGAAATTTCAACACTTGAAACAGGCGAACTTGTTTCGCCTCTACTAACATTTGGTTCTTTAACAGTTACTTTAGTTGGCACTGTCTGAGCAACCTCAAAGTCAACAGATTTCTGAACACTAGGGTTAAAAGTGTAATTGTGATTGTACGGTGGTGGAAACTCATGATAACCGATTCCTCCCCTCTTGACAGAGGAACCTTGATCACTAACAAGGTGATCAAGAATAGCAGAGGAATTTCTGAACTGCTCCAGTTTTCGATTCAGTTCCACCACTTTCACCTGGTGGTCAGCAATCTGTTTTTCTCTCTCAGCAATTAGTTTGGTCTTTTCTTCCAAAACTTCATAGCTTAAATCAATCAATTCAATTTTTTCAGCAAGTTTTGTTTTTAGACTTTTAACATCTTTTTCACAAGCTTTTATTTTGACTTTATAGCTATTTTCTCTTGCTTTTGTAAAATGATGATCTTCTTTTAAGGTTTTAAATTCAGCATCCAACCTAACATACTGATCGGTTATAGTTGCTAATTGCTCAGACAAGTTTTCACATTTAGAGCATGTAAGTTTAGAACATACCTCGGAGAGCTGGTCATTAACGTCTGCCATAAGAGCTTTTTCCTCTCCGGTAACCTTCTCACTTTCTTCAGTTTCTACCTTTGCCAAATTTGCCTGCTCAAAAGTTTCTTTAGAAAGCAGGTTCCAGTTGTATTCACCATCTTCTCTGGACATCATGGCACTATAATCTTTTCTACCCTCACTTTGCTGTGGAGACCTACCCTGACTTCGTTTCACACGCTCATTCCTGCATTCTTTTGCAAAGTGACCGTTTTGCTGACAATTGTAGCATCTCACCTTCGTCTTGTCAAACCCTGGCTTTCCACCGACAAACTTTCTTCCGGTCTTCCTCATAAACCGCTTCACTCTCCTTACGATCATGGCCATCTGCCATTGCAGATCCATTTCCTCCAGATCATCAGCATCAATCTGGTCATAATCTTCATCCAACATAGCTAGATCAACAACCTTCCCTTGAATGTAGTTCTCGTAGGAAGCAATAAAAGAAGCATAGAGACCAAACTGCTCTTCAGCAGACTTGACACTCATAGGCATCTTGGAGTAGTTGTTGCTTGGAATACTTGGAGAGCAACTACTCTTGCTTACCTGGGGTTGAGAACCACTCGATCTAGCTGCTACATAGCAAACATCACCATTTGTGTTAACTGACACATGCCCCTCATGTGATGAGTTGGGGCCCGACTCTCCCTTTGTGTAGTAGGCAGCAGATTCAGTCTTCGATCCTGAGCTAGTGTTGACTTTAGCTCCATACATACCTGGATCTTGAACCTGATCCATAGGTGTCTCTTTTCTGACCATGTTAAGCTCAAAGGTTCTGAGCTTGTTGACTGCCGTTTCAAGATCATATGTGGGAAAGTCCTTGTCTTCCCTCATCAGCACAGTGTACATCTCCCATTTTGGTGGGAGAGCATCTAGAAGCTTCTCAACTATTTCTTCTTCTCGGTAGGAAATTGAATAGTTGCTCAATTCAGTCATCAGATGGTAATATCGAGTGATAATATCATCTAAGGATTCATTCTTCAAATACTTGAAGACTGAGAACTGGGTTTTGAGCAATTTTATCTTTGAAGCACGGATTCCTACATTCCCTTCAAATCTGTTCTCAAGAGCTTCCCAAAGCTCTCTTGCTGACGTATACTTTCTGAACGTATGAAGGATCTCTTGAGGAAGAGCCATAGTAATAGCAGCATGAGCCTTGCTCTCGGCCTCATACATCTTTTTCTCTTCTTCTTCCATTTTACTATACTTTTTAATTTGATCACGACCTTCATACTCCATAACTGGTGGAATATAACCATCCTGGATGCATACCCACATCTTCGCATCCTGGTATTTGACGTATTGTATGAACCGATCCTTCCATGCAACGAAATCTGTCCCTTCAGCAATCTTGGGGCCATGGTAGCTGACCCTGCTTCAACTTCCATCTTCACTAACTCAGAGATGTTGATCGACGACATCTTTCCCGAAAAGTAAGAAACCAGAAAAATTAAGAAAATTTTTTTTTTTTTTTATATTAAAGTACTGTAGGCGAAGTTACGGATAACTTCGCTTGAAGTAGGCGAAGTTGTAGAGAACTTCGCTGAAGAACTTCGCTGATAACACTGCTGATTAACTTCGCTGATTCTTAACTTCGCTTGAGGTAAGCAAACTTAAGAGGTAGGCGAAGTTGTAGAGAACTTCGCTTGAGTTAGGCGAACTTGAGAAGGTAGGCGAAGTTGTGGATAACTTCGCTTAACCTTATATCTTCGCCGAAACCCTACGCACAGTGACGGCAACTTCGCCTGATGAACACGGAAGATTTGCAGATCTGTAAATCGGATTTTAACGAGGTTTTTGACGGTGTAAAGGCTTTAACACGATGGTAGTAGGTAAGAATGATCAAAGGCACAGAAAACACGTCCCGCGAATAGTCGAAACGGGACGATTTCTACACCCGCGTGAATATCCCGAACCACACAATCGAGCAAATGCTCTGATACCAATTGTAGGTTCCCTGGACGGATCACACGAGATATCTCGGTCTACTCAGGTGCGGAATCTCTGCGTAGATCGTTACGAGCGTAGAAAGCAAATCAAACAAACACACACAAATAAACCGAAACACGTTATATATTAATAACTGAACTCACGTGATATGAATCACTGATACAGACTCTCGTCCTCACGTTACAATGAACTCAAACCAGCTTAGATCAACTCGATGAACCTAAACGACTCACTCTAAACCAAGCCGTAAGCTGGTATATAAATACACGACAACTTCGCCTGATATGTTCAGGCGAAGTTGTCCATAACTTCGCTTGTTCAACAAGTTCGCCTAGGCGAACTTGTTAACAACTTCGCTTAAACAAAAACATAAATAACATTACAGACTCGATTACAGACACTAGACTATGAACTACTGACATTTATGCACCAACAGTTTGGTTTTGTCGGTCCAAACTTTGTTATGAGATCAAATTGGATCCAACATTTCCAAGTACTTGTGAAAATAATTAAAATCAGTTTGTAAACTATTTTTAAAGAAATATACAAGTCTTGATAGCTAAAAACACACTTGTGTGTCTTAAGCGAGTGAAAATCGGATTTGGTTCGGTTTCCATCTCACAACAAGTTCATAGATGGTTTCCGAATGCCCAAATATCAAAGAACTTGTATAATAATGTACACATGAAAATACTTAAGTTTTACAACCAAAAAGTTAACAATAAAGCTTTTAAACAAAGGTTCGGTTTAAGATCTAGAGCTATTTACGGTTAAACTGAGGCATAGACTCTTAGAACCCTTAACCATGGAACTTGTAAGACAAATAAACTAAAATGAGTAGAAGTTAAACATGATTAATATGTGCAAACAAGTTATATAAGTGTATATATATCAAGGACCACGAAAGTCCTACATGAAGCCTTGCCTTACGAAGCCCGAAACTTAACCAACCGGGGTCCAATAAATAACCGCCAAAGGTAACAAGGGGTGTGTATTATATATATGTTGTGCCATATGCTTCAAGTATTGATTAAGACTAAAAAAACTAAATAAAATTGCAAAAACTAACTTAGTTTGACTTTGGAAGTCAAATTTGACATAAACTTCAAAATAACCTTGTATGATCTTTGATTTTGAGTGAGGAAAGAGTTTATGAGCGGGGATTTATGTTGGAAAGGGTTGGGTATTTATAGGAGGAGCTTAAATTGGTTAATCAAGAGGTTTAATGGTTAAAATTCGGATTCGTTGGAAAATAAAACAAGCAAGGAGACCAAGGGGACAAATCTGTCTGCAGACGGCCGCAACGCGTGACCACATAGGGTATCCCCGTCACGCTACGTGGTGGCTGGGCTGATGGTATTTTTTGCAACTTTTTAAAATGACAGTTTGACCCCTTAGGTTCGTTTTAAGTGATTTTAACGCGTTTTAAGGACCGAAAAGTATGTTTTCTAGACCAAACAACTGTAAAACAATATTGTAACATAAAATCCATAATTTTGATTATAACATAAGTTTTGGTTTACAAAATGGGTCGGTTTACATGATAAACGGATCATAAACGAATCCAAACGAGTACAAACGGGACTCGATTTTGACGAATGTCACAGTATCCCATACTTTAAGAAAATTCATCCCGAAATTAAGATAAAGATGATGATTCAAAAAAATGTGGATACTTCTCTTTCATTGTATCTTCTCGTTCCCAAGTGAATTCCGTGCCACACCGTAATTCCCATCGAACTTTGACTAACCGAATACGACTACGCTTGCTTTTCTTCTTGTTGCGATCCATGATCTCAACGGGTCGTTCAACCATGATCATCGACTCATCGACATGCACTTCGTCAAGAGGTATATGGAGATTACCCTCGGCAAGGCACTTTTTAATATATGAAACATGAAACGTCGGATGAACACCGGTAAGTTCTTGCGGTAGTTCGAGTCGATAAGCTACCTTCCCAACACGCTCAAGAATTTTGAAAGGACCAACGAAACGAGTGTAACACCTCAACCAAAGGCGGCGGAACATGCCGGGGTGAAACGGATTGCCCAAAAACACAAGACACTATTAAAGTGACATTATTTAATCAACTCATTAATTTCAGTCAATCATCAAAGTAACACATATTGTTCATACAAATAAACACCAAAATATAAAAGATAGATATTGTTCATTCTTCTAATAACCTAGCGGTATCAAATAGAATGACGTCTTCAAACTCCAACTCAAGTAATAATCAAACCCGTAACAATGCATAAAATAACATTTGTCAACACGTATGTTGGTGACAATTTCATAGTTTTGAGTATATATAATATGAGTGAAATCCACAAACGTATATGAGACTATAAATAAAAGCATAAATCATGGTATATAAAACATATGTAAATGAGGATCATTTCTACTCAGTAACAACCGACATACTTGGATAATGAGGCCCTATTCTACTAGCACAAGGCTAAGTAGTTAAGGGAGCGTATGATCATAGTTAATGAGGCTCAACAACAACATAAAAATAAACACTCGCGCAAGTAAAGCATGAGACATATAACACATAAAAGAGCAAGTATTCTGGCATCATACACCCTAAAGTTTGTGGTTTGAGAAATGAGTATAATAAATCACTTTTGTTTGAATAAGTATGCATGTTACCCCCAAAATATAAAAGTGAAAACGGGGGATGAAATGTACTCACGTTAACTAAGTAACTTGAAAGATTGATTCGTGAATAATCGGAGATCGGGTTAACGAGCAAGACCTAGATTGAATGGGTCTTAAGTTAGTAGGTAGTCTTGGAAGGGTTTAAAGTAAGGTATGACAAGTAAAGTAAATAAATGAAGTTTATGGTTTAAACATATAAATATTTGGGAAATTAAAGACATGTTCTAAAAAGTAAGTTTACTCGAAACCGGGTCTTGGTATTTCATTCATAATTATTACTCAACCTATGTTAAGTAACTTATGTGGGTTATAATGCACTAATGCAAGACCCTTTGGGTATATGAACACCAAAACAAGGTTTTAATCGAGTGTTCGGATTTGTTAACTTGGGTCTAGATAATTAACTAAACTCAAAGTTAACCTTCCAAAATGTTTTGAGATAACTCAATAAAATCAAAAGACTAAACCAAGTATGTAGTTTTATTATGAAGAACCTTAACGTCCGTTAAGTGAGTATTTGGTTTCACCGGTCCAAGCTTGTTATAAGATCAAGTTGGATTCCCACACACCAAGTAAGTTCATAAAATACTTAAAATTAGTTTAAAATGCATCCTTGAAGAAAAGATGAGTTTCGATGGCCAAAAACAAACTTGTGTGTCTTAGGCAAGTGAACTCGGTTTAGTTCGGTTTTGGTTCGGACATTGACTCGGAATGATACCGAGGGTTACTGTCACATACCCAAATACCATAGAACTATCAAAATGGTTTTAGAAGTTACAAGGTTCAAATCTTTCATAAACATGTTTATTTAACTATTTTAAACAAAACTAGTAACCAAAACTATTTAAAACAAAAGTTAGTAAACAAGAGTTCGGTATTGGTTCGGTCTTGATTCGGATCTAATCTCGGGATGAAACCGAGACTAGTGACTTCATACCCAAGACCATGAAACTCTTTAAACATGAATTAAAACTAAACTACTTACAATATAAACAAGACTAGTAAAGCATTAAACGAAAATAGTATAATCAAGAACTACAAAGAGTTCTCCATGAAGCCTTGCCTTGTAGCATATCACCTCCCGAAGAAGATAAAAGCCGAAGGAAACAAGGGGTGCATATTATATATATGTTGTGCCACAAGATATGAATTATTAAGTAACAAACAAGAATTAAAGAAGGTTGTTGTTTGATTATTAAGAACCTTTAATGTTAGAGATAATGTTCTTAGTTTGAGAGAGAAAGAAGATGAAATGAGCAAGGAGAAATGAAGAGGATGAGGTTGTTTATATAGGGAACGAGTCAAAGATGTTTTCTATGTTTTATATCAAGGTTTACATAAGTTTAAAAAGGTTTAACAAGTCAAACAATACAAACACACTAGTCAAAAACCGGATATGAGTGCAGTTGGGCCTTGGCGTCGCGCGACCGTCTCTCTCCCTTCGGTCCGCGCAGCGCGGCGCCTCTAGGGGGCTGGTCCAATTTGCTTCACGGGTCGTTTCGGGGCGTTTTCAAGGCGTTTTTCGCGTTTTAAAGCCCGTTAAAAAGTGTTTTCGAAAACCGAAAAGTGTGAGATGATTATGAAACATAAAAGTCCAATATTTTATATTTTCGAAAGATTCGGTTTACAAACGGGTCGGGTTTTGAAACAAATACAAATACAAACATAACCGAAAAAGACGAGTGTTACAGTCTTCCCTACTTTAGGAAATTTTGTCCCGAAATTAAGAAGAATCCGTAATAAACAAGTGTGGGTACTTTTCCTTCATCTCGTCTTCTCTTTCCCAAGTAAACTCAGCGCCACGCCGTGATTCCCAGTGGACTTTAACTAAATGGATGCGGCTACGTTTAGTTCGTTTCTCATTACGATCCAAGATTTCAACGGGTTTTTCGATCATTTGAATGGTTTCATCGATACGTACTTCGTCGAGAGGTATATGGAGATTACCTTCGGCTAAGCACTTTTTGAGGTTTGAGACATGAAAGGTGGGATGAACACCGGCAAGTTGTTGCGGTAGTTCGAGCTTATAAGCCACTTTTCCAATCCTTTCGGGGATCTTGAATGGGCCTACAAAACGGGGTGCTAGTTTTCCTTTCTTTCCAAAACGTACTACTCCCTTTAAGGGGATACTTTGAAAAGGACAAAGTCGCCAACATTAAACTCGAGAGGTTTTCGCCGTTTGTCGGCATAGCTCTTTTGGCGACTTCTAGCAGCAAGGAGATTTTTGCGGATTTTATCGATACGATCGGTAGTGTCTTGAACCATCTCGGGACTGTTTATTTGGGCTTCACCAATCTCGTTCCAACAAATTGGAGAACGACACTTACGACCATAAAGAGATTGGAAAAGAGCCATCTCGATGCTAGAATGATAGCTATTATTGTATGAGAATTCAATAAGCGGGAGATGAGAATCCCAATTTCCACCAAAATCAAGAACACAAGATCGAAGCATATCCTCGAGAGTTTGGATTGTACGTTCGAATTGGCCATCAGTTTGAGGATGGTCAGCGGTACTAAGATTGAGGCGAGTGCCCAAAGCTTCTTCAAGCGATTTCCAAAAACGGGATGTGAAACGAGCATCACGATCAGAAATGATGGTTAAAGGAATACCATGGCGGCATACAACCTCACGAACATAGATTTGAGTGAGTTGTTCAATGGAGTACTTCTCGTGGATCGGTATGAAGTGAGCCGATTTGGTTAATCAATCAAAAATGACACAAATGCTATCATTTTGCCTATTAGTGGGAGGCGATTTGGTGATAAAGTCCATAGCGATGCCTTCCCATTTCCGAACGGGGATAGGAGGTTGCTCGAGTAAACCAAAAGGTTTTTGATATTCGGCTTTAACTTTTGAGCAAGTAAGACATTTCGAGACATAAAGTGCTACGTCCTTTTTCATACCCGGCCACCAATAAATATATCGAAGATCGAAGTACATTTTATCTGCACCGGGATGTACAGAATATCGCGACATATGAGCTTCGTTGAGAATGAAGGTACGAAGTTCATCACGATCGGGAACCTACAAACGATTGAGGAAATAAAACAAGCCATCGGGTTCGGTTTCAAGTTGAAGTTCGGCTCCACATGAAATTTCATAATACATGTTGCCTTCATCAATGGAGGTGCATTGGGCTCGATAGATGTGGTCTTGGAGATCGGTATGAATGATGATGCTATGAAGCAGAACGATTTGACATTAACTTTACGACTAAGGGCATAGGCTACAACATTCACTTTACCGGGGTGGTTGCGAATTTCGCAATCGTAATCACTAAGTAATTCGGCCCATCGACGTTGTCTCATGTTGAGATCTTTTTCGTCAAAGATGTGTTGTAGACTTTTTTGATCGGTGAATACAACACACTTTGTGCCATAAAGATAATGTCTCCAGATTTTGAGACCGAAAATGACGGCACCAAGTTCGAGATCATGAGTCATATAATTCTTTTCGTGATCCTTGAGTTGCCTTGAGGCATATGCGATAACTTGACCTCGTTGCATGAGAACGCAACCGAGACCTTGGTTGGATGCATCGCAAAATACCACATTGTCGTCGTTTCCATCGGGAAGGGTTAGAACAGGAGCGTTTCAAAGCATATGCTTTAGATTTTGGAAAGCTTCTTCTTGTTTCGGTCCCCATTTGTAAAGTTCTCCTTTATGAGTTAGTGCGATGAGGGGTAACGCGATTTTAGAGAAGTTTAGAATGAATCGCCGATAATACCCGGCCAAACCAAGGAAACGGCCTCGATTTTGGCGGGATCAACATGAATACCTTTATCGTTGACGATGTGACCCAAAAATTGAACCTCTTTTAACCAAAATTCGCATTTGGAGAACATGGCATAAAGTTGTTCTTTTCTTAGGAGATCGAGAATGGAACGTAAATGATGTTCATGTTCGGCTTGGGTCATGGAGAAGATAAGAATGTCATCGATGAAAACAATTACGAATTTGTCCAAGAATGGTTTGCAAATGCGGTTCATGAGATCCATGAATACCGTGGGTGTATTGGTTAATCCGAAAGGCATAACCAAGAATTCGTAATGTCCATACCGAGTACAAAAAGCGGTTTTAGGAATGTATTTTTTATGAACACGCAATTGATGATAACCTGATCGAAGATCGATTTTGGAAAAACAAGTTGCTCCTTGAAGTTGATCAAAGAGGTCGTCGATGCGAGGCAAGGGGTAACGATTTTAATGGTGAGTTTATTGAGTTCAAGGTAATCGATACACATGCGAAACAAGCCATCTTTCTTTTTCACGAAGAGGACGGGAGTGCCGCAAGGAGAAGAGCTTGGACGGATAAAGCCCTTATCGGAGAGTTCTTGAAGTTAGTTCGATAACTCTTGCAATTCCGAAGGAGCTAAACGGTAAGGAGCCTTGGCTATGGGAGTCGCGCTGGGCACAAGGTCGATTCAAAATTCAACAGGACGAACGGGTGGAATACCAGAGACGTCTTTGGGAAAAACGCCGGGAAATTCACAAACAACGGGAATGTCTTGAATTTTCTTTTCTTTTGGATCTTTCACCGCCGCTTGGGCTAGGAATGGAATGTACTTTTGGTGCAAGTACTTACGTGATTGAGAACAAGACATGAGGTTGAGTTTCTTGGGGATAGTTTTGCCAATGACTTTAAGAATTTTTCCATTGACGAGCGGGATACGAATGAATTTGTCATAACAAATGACTTCGGCACGGTGCAAGGCTAACCAATCCATGCATACTATTATGTCGAAGCTTCCCATTTGCATCGGGATGAGGTCGATCGAGAACTCGCGCTTGCAAAGTATTAGACATATTAGGTTAGATATTATAATAATTATAGTAGAGGGATCTAATTGTAATATAGTCTAGTATATAAACAATCTTGTATAGAATATTAGTATTCAATAATACAATATCACAATTACATACGTATAACTTGGTATCACAGCCAGGTTTGTTAACCCTAACCATCCGCCATACAACAAGGTTTTTTTTCCCCTCTCTTCATCATCATCATCATTCCATGGCTCTTCTTGCTGCCTTTACTACCCAAGAGAAAACATCCCACAATTCCCACAAGTTTGCTTTTACCCTATCCCCTACAAACTACATGTATTGGAAAATAATGATTCACCCGTTTCTTGTTACAATCAACATGTTTGGATATATCGATGGAACTATTCCATGCCCCTCCCCTACAACCACAATCGAGGACTCTGGTTCAGACAAAGATGCAACCCCAACCGTGACCCATAGTAACCCTAATCATGCTACGTGGGTTGCCAATGATGCCCATGTCCGTATGTTGCTTATCTCTACGGTATCTGAAGCATCTTTTCATCATGTTCAGGGGGACACGTCTAGGGATCTCTGGCTCTCCCTTGAACGTTCTTACGCACCACACACTTCGTCTCGCGAGTTTACCTTAAAACAACAACTCCTAAGGATTGAGATGAAAGGCGATGAAACAACTACAGCCTATCTCTCTAGGGCTCAAGAATATGCCAAAGCCCTTTTCAACATCGGTGAATCAATCAAAGACAAAGATTTGGTCATGTTAGCTATCTCTGGTCTTCGTGAAGAATACAATGGACTGAAGTCAAACCTTCTGGGCCGTGAAAAACCCATCACTTTTAATGAACTACCAGGTTTACTTGCTGACCTTGATTTTATGATTCACAAAAATCAGCCCACACCACCATTATCCCAAGCACTCATGGCAGCAACCAACAACAATCTTAACACCCCTACTGTTGGTTCCGAGGGCCACATAATAGCTAACCAGGCTCATCTCCTTGCTGTCCAACAATTAGCCTCACAACTCGGATATCACCTCACACCATCGGCTCCCTCACAAGCTTTCTATAGCTCTCGATCTACACAAAACAATAGGGGACGTGGTTACAATACTAATCGTGGCCGTGGACACAGTTCCAACAATCGAACTGGTGGCAACCGATGTGGCATTGGGCCTCTAACACAAACACAGTTTACGGTTCATGCAACCGATGTGGCATTGGTCACATCCCATCTCTTTGTCCAAACAGGGATCCATCAACAGTTCGTACATGTCCCTCTGCCAACTTTGCTAACCATCGGTCTACTACATCCACAACTTGGCTCCCAGACATTGGCGCCAATAGCCATGTCACACCAGATCTTGCAAGCTTAGGCACATCATAAGCATATCATGGTGATGATGCTCTTCATGTTGGAAAAGGTATGGGTTTACCTATTTTTCACATCGGTTCCACTCATATTGTCTCACCTCACAACACTTTTTCGTTATCTAACATTCTTCATGTTCCACAATTCAACGTAACTTGTTATCTGTGCAAAAGTTTTGTCTTGATAATCATGTCTTCTTTGAATTTCAACCTTTCTTCTTTTGTGTGAAGGATATATCTACACGCACCACACTACTCACGGGTCCAAGTAAAGATGGTCTCTACTCTCTTGTCCTTCCACAACTTCAGTCTATTCGCAAGTCCGCCTTTCCTGCCACGCGCGCTTCTTCAGCTGTATGGCATCAACGGTTGGGACATCCGCATCATGAGCTTTTAAGAACTATGTTATCCAAATATTTACTTCCTGTTTCTGATAAAACTTATAATAATGTTTGCACTTCTTGTCAACTGGGAAAATCTACAAAACTTTGTTTGCATAATTCTTCGCTTCATAGTAATCATATTTTGGATTTGGTATATTGTGATGTTTGGGGTCCCGCGCCCGTTTTATCATTTGATGGTAATCGTTATTTTATGTTATGTGTTAATCATCATTCAAAATACATGTGTATTTTTCGTTTGAAACAAAAGTCTGATGTGTATTCGGTTTTCAAACAATTTATTTCCATGGCCGAACGACAATTTAATACAAAACATAAAAATGTTCAAACCGATTGGGGTAGCGAGTTTTGCAATCTTTCCACCTTTTTTACCTCGCTCGGTATCATTCATCGTCGGTTTTATCCCCACACGAGTGAGCAAAATGGCATAGTCGAACGCCGAAATCGTCATGTGGTTGAAACGGGTCTTTCCCTTCTTGTTCAATCGTTTGTCCCATAACGTTTTTGGCATTTTTCATTTGACACAGCCATCTATCTCATTAACCGCATGCCACCTCATTCCAATTCTAGCAAGTCACCATTTGAAATGGTCCACGACCGTCCACCATATTATTCTTTTTTACGGGTTTTTGGGTGTCAATGTTTCCCGTATCTTCAACAGTATAATCCCCATAAAATGGATTTTTGGTCGATGCCATGTATTTTTCTCGGTTACAGCCCTATTCACCATGGATATCGTTGTTTAGATCCTACAACCAATCGCCTCTATATCGCTCGCCATGTGCGGTTCAATTAAAACTACTTTCCTTTCCAGCCACAACCATCACCTAAACCTTCGATTACCGACTCTACTCCATATACCGCCTTTGTCCCGTATCCAACCCCCCCCCCCCAACAACCGAACCAACATCACAATCCAACCCATCTATAACCTATATAGCTGCTGAACAACCAGCCAACTCTAGCCCGCCGACCAGCTCTTTGGCTACCGACCAACCAGCAAACTCTAGCCCACCAACCCCACCTGTAACTATTGAACAATCATTCGATCACTCGTCTTCCTCTACCTTCTCCAACAGCCCTATACCCACCCACCAAACACCGTTACAAAACACACTGCCAACACTAAACTCTAATTCAATTCAGACACCACCGCCTCCGCCTCCACCACCACCTTCCCGTATTCATCCACCTAATCTTCGGCCCAATCCGAAACAGCGTGTCCGATTCGATCCATCTACCTTTCACACCATCAGCTCACCACCCGACACCGAACCCGCCACCTTTACCACTGCCAACAAATACGCTGAATGGCGTCATGCCATGGCTGAAGAGTACTCAGCCCTTGTTAAGAAGGGAACATGGTCTTTTGTTCCACCTGTTTCTGGTGCAAACGTTATTGATTGCAAGTGGGTTTACAGGATAAAGCAAGACAAACATGGGGCTCCTTCTCGATATAAAGCCAGACTTGTTGCTAAAGGATTCAATCAGCAACCAGGTGTTGATTTTCATGAAACTTTCAGCCCGGTAATAAAATCCGCTACTATCCGAGTTGTGTTATCCTTAGCTGTTACCCACAAGTGGTCCCTCCGACAACTGGACGTTCAAAATGCGTTCCTTCATGGGAACCTTGAAGAAACAATTTAAATTCGACAACCACAAGGCTTCATTGATAAGACAAGAGCTACTCATGTTTGTAAGTTCACAAGTCTCTTTATGGCTTAAAACAAGCTCCCCGGGCTTGGTTTACTCGTCTCTCGACTGCCTTACAATGGCTAGGATTCAGGGGTTCTAAAACAGATCCTTTTCTTTTTATATACAACTATCGTGGTACAATTATCTATTTTCTAGTTTATGTGGATGACATAATTGTGACTGGGAACAACTCGGATACCGTTAACAAGATTGTTGCTAAACTTAGTGTTGAATTTGCTCTTAAAGACATCGGTGACCTTGATTATTTTTTGGGAGTGGAAATTGTTAAACAAGGTTCAGATATAATTCTCTCATAAAAGAAATACATCCTGGAACTTTTACAACGAGCTGGCCTATCCACAGCTAAACCGGCTCCTTCCCCGATGAGCACATATGTTCCGTTATCTTTAGACGACAGCTCCTTGTTTTCTAATCCGATCAAGTACAAACAGTTAGTTGGAGCACTGCAGTATGTTACTTTGTTCAGGCCAGATATCACATTCGCTGTTAATCGCGTATGTTAGTTCATGCATGCTCCTACTGAGAACCATTGGTTAGCGGTTAAGCGTATTCTCAGATATCTTCTCGGTACTTGTGCTTATGGTCTCCTTATTTGGCATGCTTCTGGGTCTACTCTTCATGCATTTATTGACTCCCATTGGAATAATCTTCAGGCTTACTCTGATGCTGACTGGGCAGGGTGTCCTGTTGATCGACGCTCCACCGGAGGTTTTTCTGTTTACCTAGGTCTAATCTTATTTCTTGGACGGCTCGCAAACAACGTACCGTTTCTCGGCCATCTACCGAATCGGAATACAAAGCTATAGCTGACACTGTCGTTGAACTTACATGGCTTGAAGCCTTATTACGTGAGCTTGGTATTTCTGCTAAGTCCGCTCCTACACTTTGGTGCGACAATCTTGGTGCTATTTATCTCTCGGATAACCCGGTTTTCATGCCCGAATGAAAAATGTTGAAGTAGATTTTCGTTTTGTCCGGGAAAAATTTGCTCGAGGGGGGTTACGTGTACAATTCATCTCAACTCGTGATCAGATTGCTGACATCTTCACTAAGCCGTTGCCGATAGATCGATTTTTGTTTTTAAGATCCAAGCTGCAGGTCAATTCCCGGCCGCAGCTTGCGGGGGAATATTAGACATATTAGATTAGATATTATAATAATTATAGTATAGGGATCTAATTGTAATATAGTCTAGTATATAAACAATCTTGTACAGAATAATATTATTCAATAATACAATATCACAATTACATACGTTTAACTCAAAGAGTGAGGATACAATCGCGAATGACCGTATCGATGATGATGGAATTTCCATTGGCGACTTCGACAGAAAAGGGGATAGAAAGTTTAGTGCGGGATACGCCCAGAATAGAATCAAACTTAAAAGAATAAAAACTCCTATCAGCTCCGGTATCAAATAAAATTGAAGCTAAATGCTCATTTACTAAAAATGTACCGTTCACCACATCGTTGGCAACTTGAGCTTGGTTGGCTTTCATCATAAAGGCACGCCCTTGGTTGCCGTGGTTGACTTGTTGAGCTGGAGGAGGTGGGAGAGCTTGCATGGCTTGCAGATGTGGTGGAGGAGGAAGGGCTTGCATGGCTTGGATCGGTTGAGCGGGAGGAGCCAAGAGTTGCGGGATTTGGGGTTGGTAAGTTTGAACTTGGTAGGCTTGGGTTTGGTAGTAGGGTGTGGGTATGATTTAGGCTGGTTAACAAGGGCAAGTCGAGGACAAGCATTGCGGAAGTGATTCGGGTCTCCACAATTGAAACAAGCCCTAGGTTGGGATGGAAGGTTTTGAGTAAAAGGAGCGGGACGATTTTGACTGGATGGGGCAAACCTTGTTGGAGCGTGTTGCCCAAGAGAGGCTTCTCGACACACGTTTTTAGTGTGACCATAGCGGTTACACTTAGTTCAGTGGCGACAAGCAGAGTAGGAGGGATGATGACGTTAACAAGTGTTACATAGTGGGTGCGGGCCGGAATACGGTTTTCGGTTTTGGAGTGCTTGGGATAGAGATTGAGGTTGTGATGGGTGGGTGACAGCATAGTTTCGGTAATTTGGTTTGGTTTTCTTTTTGGTGTGGTAGGTGGAATTGGAATAGTTGATGGCTTGAGGTTGTGGGTCGACTTTATCTTGAGGGGTTGGTTCGGGCTTACTCTTGTCACTCGTTTTATTGATGGAGAGGGTACCGTCTTTGACATGGTTTTCAGAAAGAGCACCGGAGAAGGTGATAGCATCATGAAGGGTTTGCGGGTTTCGACTCATCACCGAGTCGCGGATTTGCATAGGCAAACCGCCGACATACTTGTCAATAGCCCTTTCGAGGGGAGTGACCAAGTGAGGAACCAAGAGACTAAGCTCGTGAAAGTAGTTGGAGTAGGTGCAGTTGTTACCTTTCTCTTGCTTTAGTTCCTAAAATTCAGATTCGAGTTTTTGAAGTTCATGTGTTGGGAAAAACTTTTTCATCATGACTTCTTTGAGCTTGGTCCATGAGTAGGCCATAGCTACTTCCGCTCCATGGGTGAAAATCTTGCTATTCCACCAAGTGCGGGCGGTATTCTCAAACATTCTAGAGGCATACGTGGTCGTTTTGAGTTCGGGGCACTCACAAAGAGTAAACACACTTTCCATTTTCTCGAACAAAGTGGTGGCACAGCATGTACCAAAGAATTGAGATGGGTTTGCACTAGTGAAATTTTTCAAAGCGAAAGGTATGGGGTTGGGTGTGGTTTGAGTAACGGTGGGTTGGGTGGCTTGGATTTGAGTTATGAGTCCGGGAATCACAGCGGCGATTTCTTTTTCTACCATTGCGGCCATCCGACGACCGAAGCTTGGCTTGCGTAGTTGGCGACGGATTGGAGGCATTCTAAAATAATAAAAGAGAAATGGTATAAGTTTGGGGTAATTGATATAAGTATGAGGGAAAATTAGTAAATGTAGGGTTTAATGATTGTGAATCCTAGAGTTATGAGAATGAGAATGTTAATAAAAACCATTTTATACTTGCATCAAGAGATAAAAATGTATATATAATTATAAGTTTCAAACTTTTGCCATAAAAAAAATTGGAGGTTTTGAGATTTTGAAATTTATATATATAGTCGGGAAATCGTACGTGAAATCACCAGGGTTTGATATCCCGACAAATAAAGTTGTATAAAATAATAGGTGGAGTCGAACATGTGCACGTACCACCTCGTTTAATTATGTTGTTGTGACTCAATAACGATAATAACATATAATAAAAACGGAGATACAACAAGATGTTAAAAACAACTTGTATTTTTAACACCAAAAAAATATAAGGAGGCAACCAGAACGCTTGCATTCGACAACTTAAAGTATTGACATGTATAACACGATTCGTAGGCCTAGAAAATGCATACTACAATTCAACCTTTCCAGGTAAGTATATCACCTTCGATTCTTGAAATCTTTTTGTCAAATGGTCGTTTCATAGTGTTTTGCTTTCCATGATGGCTACAAACCCGATATAAATGCAACCTTTAATGAGATCTTAAATAACGGGATCCAAATTAAGTTTGTGATCCATAAAACACAATATAAAAAAAACTAATGTTTTTGCGTTTTAAGGTAAGGATACCTTGGAATACTATGAGAGTGTGTGCATGTGTATATTTTTGAAGATCAAAAGAAATAAATAAGCAATTAAATGTATAAGTGTAATGAACAATCAAGTAGGGTAACACGTATAAGCAACACGTATAAGGACCCTAAAGCAAACTATACTAGGCCGTTACGTCTAACCACCTATATTATAGTCTTGGCTCTGATACCAATCTGTAACACCCCGACCAAAGGCGGCGGAACATGCCAGGGTGAAACGGATTACCCAAAAACACAAGACACTATTAAAGTGACAAAATTTAATCAACTCATTAATTTCATTCAATCATCAAAGTAACACATATTGTTCATACAAATAAACACCAAAATATAAAAGATAGAATATGGTAAACCGTGTCGGCACATAATTTCCCGAACATAGATTTGAGCAAGCTGTTGACAAAATACTTCTCGCGGATCGGAATGAAATGAGCAGATTTGGTCAAACGATCGATAATCACCCAAATGCTATCGTTTCCTTTTTGGGTGTTGGGTAATTTAGTGATAAAGTCCATAGAAATTTCTTCCCATTTCCAAATGGGAATCGGTGGTTGCTCGAGTAGACCAAAAGGTCTTTGATGTTCGGCTTTGACTTTTGAGCAAGTAAGACATTTGGATACAAACAACGCTACGTCCTTTTTCCTACCCAATCACCAAAAGGTGGCACGAAGATCGAAATACATCTTAGCCGCACCGGGATGAACGGAATACCACGAATTATGAGCTTCGTCGAGTATACAAGTACGAAGATCATCGCGATTAGGAACCCACAAACGATTGAGAAAGTACAAAAGACCATCAGATTTGGTTTCGAGTTGAAGTTCGGCTCCACATGACATTTCGTCGTACATGTTACCTTCTTCAACGGAGGTACGCTGAGCTTGGAAGATACAAATTTGAAGATCGGTTTGAACAACAACGCTTAAAAGCTGAACGGATTTAACATTAACCTTTCGACTTAGGGCGTCGACGACAACATTCGCTTTGCCGGGATGGTAGCGAATTTCACAATCGTAATGACTAAGTAATTCGGCCCATCTTCGTTGTCTCATGTTGAGATCTTTTTGGTAAAAAATATGTTGAAGGCTTTTATGATCGGTAAAAACCATACATTTTGTACCGTAAAGGTAATGTCTCCAGATTTTGAGAGCGAAAACGACGGCTCCAAGTTAGAGATCGTGAGTCGTGTAATTCTTCTCTTTGACCTTAAGTTGCCTTGATGCGTAAGAGATGACTTGACCTCGTTGAATGAGAACACAACCAAGACCTTGATGAGAAGCATCGCAAAATACAACAAAATCGTCGTTTCCATCGGGAAGGGTTAGAACTAGAGCATTGCAAATCATGTCCTTGAGAGTATGAAAAGCTTCCTCTTGCTTGGAACCCCAAATGAATTTTTTTCCTTTATAAGTGAGGGAGGTAAGCGGCAGTGAGATTTTGGAAATATTCCAAATGAAACGCTGATAATATCCGGCCGAACCGAGGAAGGATCGAATTTCCGTGGGAGTCGTTGGAATTTTACAATCCTTAACGGCCTCAATTTTAGCGGGATCAACATGAATACCTTTTTCGTTTACGACATGTCCCAAAAATTGAACTTCCTCGAGCCAAAATTCGCATTTGAAGAATTTGGCGTAGAGTCGTTCGTTACTAAGGAGTTCGAGAATGGAACGCTAATGATGCTCATGTTCGGCTTTGGTCTTAGAAAAAATGAGAATGTCATCAATAAAGACAATAACAAATTTATCAATAAATGGTTTGCAAACAGGGTTCATAAGATCCATAAACACCGCGGGTGCATTGGTTAACCTGAAGGGCATGACCAAAAATTTGAAATGTCCATATCGAGTACGAAAAGCGGTTTTTGGAATTTCTTCTTCGCGAACACGCAATTGATGATAACCTGATCGAAGATCGATTTCGGAGAAGCAAGTTGCGCCTTGAAGTTGGTCAAAAAGATGTCGATTCGTGGTAAAGGATAACGATTTTTACTAGTGAGTTTGTTAAGCTCTCTATAATCGATGCACATACGAAAAGAACCATCCTTCTTTTTCAAGAAGAGAACGGGAGCGCCCCATGGTGAAGAGCTTGGACGAATGAAACCTTTATCAGAAAGTTCTTCGAGTTGGTTCGATAATTCTTGCATTTCCGACGGGGCTAAACGATATGGAGCCTTGGCCACGGGCATTGCGCCGGGCACAAGATCGATTAGGAATTCAATCGGACGAACGGGTGGAAGACCGGAGATATCATCGGGAAAGACGTCCAGGAAACCACGAACAATAGGAATATCTTGGATTATCTTTTCCTTTTTGTCTTTTGTCACCGCGAGAGCTAGAAACGGAACATACTTTTGGCGTAAGTATTTTTTCGATTGGGTGCATGACATGACATTAAGTCTTCTAGAAGTTGCTTTGCCGAAGACTTTGAGAATTTTACCGTTGACGAGCGGGATGCGAATGGATTTATCGAAGCAAACAACTTCGGCATGGTTCAAAGATAACCAATCCATGCCTACTATCATATCAAAACTTCCCATTTGCATCGGGATGAGATCGATGGAGGATCTATGATTAGAAAGAATGAGAGTACAATCGCGGACGACGGAATTGATGGTTATGCAGTTCCCATTGGAGACTTCAACAGAAAACGGTCGGGAAAGCTTGGTTCGAGGCATAGCAAGTTTAGACTCGAATTTCAAAGAAATAAAACTTCTATCGGCACCAGTATCAAATAAAATAGATGCCAAATGATGGTTCACCAAGAACATACCATTCACAACATCGTTTGCCACTTAAGATTGATTTGCATTCATCATAAAAGCTCTCCCTTGATTGCCATTGTTTCCTTGAGGTACTTGAGGAGGAGGAGGTGGTGCTTGAATTGCTTGCACGGGTTGGATGGCTTGCATGGGTTGGATGTGTTGGGACTTGTATTTTAGACCAATGCATCGAATTTATATGTGGGTGAAAAATATATTATTTGGTCTCAACCAAGGGTGGATGGCTTGAAGACCAAGTCATGATAGACTAGTATAAATAGATGTTTTTATTCATTTGTCTAGTATGAGTGACTGTATTGTGTATGTGTGAGATTTAGAGTTTTATCCCCATGAGAGAGTCTCCGCCTCCAGGATGAGCTCTCCTGGTGGCGGCTGATATTTCTTAATCGATTGTATGTATGAATGTATGTATGAGTGTTTCATCTTTGTGTGAATCATTCGGCTAATATTAATCATACTACCATTTCTATCTTTTGTGTTTTGATTACAATTGTTCATCCTACTTTATTGTTGATTGTTAATCAAATCAGGCTCTCTCCCAATACACCTCATCCGTCCAAACATCTTTCAAGAGTGAATACGAGTGAGATTCGATCCTAACCCTAGATCCGAGCTTCACACCGTTGTTTAATAACGACTATTCACGCTTCCGCACTGGAGCTCGGTACCTCACAGGATGAGTGGTGCATTGAGTTGGGGAAGTTGGGGTTGGTAGGTTTGGACTTGGTAGGCTTGGGTTTGGTAGTAGGGTACGGTTATGGTTTGGTTAGAAAAAGCAAGGCGAGGACAATTGTTGCGGAAATGGTTAGGATCACCGCAATTAAAGCAAGCTTGGGGTTGTTGGGGTTTGTTTTGTGGGTAGGGTGCATATCGGTTTTGGGAATTTGGGGGAAAGGTTCTTGGTTGGTTTGGTTGGTTAGGTTGGGTTCGTTGTGCGGATCGGTAGGTGGTGTTGAGATGACCAAGTCGGTTACAAATGGTACAATGGCGGCAATGCATGTTTGGTGGGTGGTGGAGTTGGCAATTGTTTCATAGCGGGGAGGTACCAACATAGGGTTTTCGGGTTTGAGGAGGGGCTTGGGTTTGTTGTTGTGGTTGGGGTTGAGTAACGACATAGTTTCGGTAGTTGGTTTTGGGTTTCTTTTTTATGTTGTTGTTGTTGTGGCGGGAAGAGTTGAAGTAGTTAATGGCTTGTGGTGCGGGTTCAACCTTGGCTTGTGGTGCTGGCTCGGGCTTGGCTTTCTCGTTTGACTTCTTGAGGGTTAGGGTACCCGCCTTCACATGATTCTCCGATAGCGCATCGACTAAAGTGATGACATCCTCAAGGTTCACGGGTTTGCTACTCATAACAGAGTCCAGGGTTTGCATCGGTAAACCCCCAATGTATTTGTCAAGTTCATGTTTGGTGGGGGTAACCAAGTGAGGGATGAGGATGCTTAGCTCGTGGAAACAGAGTGAATAAGCGGCATTATCACCGCTATCTTGCTTTAGGTTCCAAAATTCTTCCTAGAGCTTTTGGATCTCGTGTTTAGGGCAGAATTTCTTCATCATGAGTTCTTTGAGGTCGGACCATGGAAGAGCCATAGCCGTTTCCGAACCTTGGAGGTGCATACACTACCCCACCATGTAAGAGCCGTTTTTCTAAACATGCTCGAAGCGAAATTTGTCTTTTTCGCATCGGGGCACTCGCTGTGTAGAAACACACTCTCAGTCGATTCGAACCATTGCAACAAATTAGTCGCACAGTTCGTTCCAAGGAATTCGGTTGGGTTAGCACTAGTAAATTGCTTAAACAAGTAAGATGCGGGTTTGGGTTCAAAGGGTGAAACAACGGGTGTAGGTTCGGTAGCTTGGATTTGGGTTATAAGTTCGGGAATCACAGTGGCCATTTGCTTGACGACGAACGCGGCCATACGTCGGTTGCTGTTCTTGCGCGATCTTAGTGGAGGCATGTTAAAAGATTATAAAGAAATGGAATAAGTTTTGGGTAAAAAGAAATGAATATGAGGGTTTATAAAATAAAATAAGATGAAGTTTAATTTTTTTTATTGTGAATCCTAGAGTTAGTAAGGAGGAGATGTTAGTGTTAGATAAAATATAAAACTTTGTATCTAAACAACAAACCGAAAAAAACGTAAATGCATTTTGGGAGGTTAAAGCTTGAAAATTTGAGATTTTGAGATTTATAGAGTCGGAAAATCGCACATGAACCACCATGATTTGATATTCCAACACTAAAAAGTTTTATAAAACACCACGTTGGAGTCTAAACATGTGCACGAACCACCACGACTTTTTCATGTTTTCAACTCAAATAACGATAATAACACAATAAATCGAGATACAACATCATGTCAAAACACTAGTCCACGAACCACCATCGTTTTATTGTTTTGACACCGAAAAATTAGGATGGCGACCGGAACGCTCGCATTCGACTACTTAAAGTATTGACATGTATAACACGGTTTGTGGCTTAGAAAACGAGCACTATAATCCAACCATCCCAGGTAAGTTAATCACCTTAGATTTTTGGAATCTTTTTGTCAAATGGTCGTTTTATAATGTCTCGTTTCCTATGACGGCTACAAACCCGGTATAAACGCAACCTTTAAGGGATTTGAAACAACGGGATCCAAGTTAATCTTGTAATCTATAAAACTCAGTGAAAATCAACTTTTTGCGTTTTAAGGTAAGGATACCTTGAGCATACTATGAAAGTGTGTGTATGTGAACATTTATGATATTGGTGAATTTTAAACAAGTTTTTAAAAAAACATGAGAAATGAACAATCAAATAGAGTAAACACGTATAAGCGCACGTATAGGACCCTAGAGCATAACAATACTAGGTCATTACGTCTAACCACCTATCCTATTGTCATGGCTCTGATACCAATCTGTCACACCCCGACCGCGGTGGAACATGCTGAGGTGTAACGATTGCCCATAAGCACATGACACTATTTAAAGCGACAATATTTAATAAACTCATTTCATTTCACCATATCGAAAATGTCACATAACAATATTCATAAGATAGTCACAACAAAATATAACAAAACATAGCAAATCATATATTGTTCATTTTTCTAATATCCTAAAGTTCTTGATGACGTTTTCTTCATAAATCCCAAATCAACCAAGATGCAAACCTGTAACATTTCATAAAATAAAATTTATCAACACAAAGGTTGGTGAGCAATTCATGAGTTTGAGCATTATTGTATATAATAAGGAAAGCCACAAAACTCGTATACGAAACAATAAATAAAAGCAATAACTTGGATAAATAGATATCATTAACACATTAGCTAGCTATAAGGGGATGCCAAATAGTCGAGGATCTTATAGTTATCGTTAATTGCATTACGTTAACGACACCTTGCTATAAGGGGTTGCCAAATAGACTAGAATTTTATAGTTCCACCAACCAAAAACGATAAACACATAGGCATATAATCATAGAACACCAAACCAAGCAATTATTTAAGTAAAGTATACAATAACGTTTGTGGTTTAAGATTCAAGTATAAAGCATTTAGTTGAATAAGTATGAAATGTCACCCCCAAAACAAAATATGGAAAACGGGGTATGAAACTAATCACGTTCAAGTAATAAACTTGAAAGATGGTTGATTTGGAGTTTAACCGGTATGTCGGGGTTTAACGAACGAAGCCTGAAATAATAGGAGTCTTGTATTAGAAAAGTTGTCTTGGAAGTATTTAGGATAAAATAAATGTTAAGTACGTAAACAATTAAAGTTAAAAGATTTAAAATGTTTAAAGTTAAAGATTTAAAATGTAACTATGTAAGAAATTATAATAATAACACTTTAAAAATGTAAGTTTGCTCGAAACCGGGTTAAGTATCTAACCTTAATATTTACTCAACCTATGTTATGTAATAAGGTGGGTAAAATTGCAAGAATGCATGTCCCTTTGGGATAAAGATACTAAAACGGGTTTTAACGAATGTTCGGGTTGTTGGTTCTGGTCTTGATAATTGGTTAAACCCAAATTCAAATTTCCAAAATAATAAATGTTATGAGATAACTCAATAAAACTTAATAAGACTTAACCAAGTATGTAGCTCTATTGTTTTAGAACTAACAACACACGTTAAGCGAGTGTTCGGTTTTGTTGGTCCAAACTTTGTTATGAGATCAAGTTGGATCCAGCATTTCCAAGTACTTGTGAAAATAATTAAAATCAGTTTGTAAACTAATTTTAAAGAATATACAAGTCTTGATAGCTAAAAACACACTTGTGTGTCTTAAGCGAGTGAAAATCGGATTTAGTTTGGTTTCAGTCTCACAATCACAACAAGTTCATAGATGGTTTCCACATGCCCAAATATCAAAGAACTTGTATAATAATGTACACATGAAAATACTTAAGTTTTACAACCAAAAAGTTAACAATAAAGCTGTTAAACAAAAGTTTGGTTTACGGTCTAGAGCTATTTACGGTTAAACCGAGGCATAGACTCTTAGAACCCTTAACCATGGAACTTGTAAATACGACAAACAAACTAAAATGAGTAGAAGTTAAACATGATTAATATGTGCAAACAAGTTATATAAGTGTATATATATCAAGGGCCACGAAAGTCCAACATGAAGCCTTGCCTTACGAAGACCGAAACTTAACCGACTGGGGTCGAATAAGTAACTGATGTGGTTAAAAATATACATATTATTTTATAAATATTTCCTACATTTTTTAGTACTTTGAGCCAAATTTTTATTGAATATTATTTTAAGTTAAGTCAAATGTGGGTTTTTAAGGTTTTATGAAACTACAAGGTAAAATGCTATATTTTATGTTAAATATATACTTTGTGGTTAAACATATATATTTTTAATATAAAATAAAAGAATAAAATTATACAAAATCGTTTTAACGTAATATGAGATATGGTTTCTTATGTCAACTATTTGTTGACTTTAATTCAAACATCAAGTAATTATTATTATTATTATATAGTAAAATTGAGAAATCATAGAATTATGCAGGCCCACATGAATATGTAAACTACACAATTGAACAACCTTTCGGTGCAAGAAAAAAAAGGAATAACAAGGTTACAAGCTTGGAGATCGGCGGAGGGGGTTTTTATAAACCCTATTGTGGCACGACACAAAACTTGGAGGGGGAGACGTCACCTGGTTTGACCAGAAGCGAAGCAAGAAAAAATAACATAAGCAAGCTAGCAGGTCTTATTTATTATATTATTTGATGAATCATAATACTTATTTTATATCTGTTTCGTTCATTGTTATGATTGGCTAAATTTTTATACTGCCTGGGTTTGGGTGAATACTTTTTAGACTCGTTTTACTTTTGGTTTTGGATTAGTTATTGATTGGTTCATGTTTTGGTAAAGTTTTTATTTTATTTGGTTGTGATGCATATGCATATTTGGTATTAATTTATTATCAATTTTTGTTCCATATGCATCTTTGTGAATGTCTTTTATGTATGAATGCATATTAGGTTACTTACTGTGTGTTTGTAACTAGTTTATGGTTTATAGTTAAAGTATTCCATAGGAACGGTAATTGAGAGTTTAGATATACCTTTTATTCTGTCACTTGAGAGACCGGGAGGTAATTAAGTGTCGACTGTTTTGGTCATTTTGCGTGTTTGGGTAGTGATTGCACGAGAGTGAGTTACCCTAGATTCCTTTAGATTCTTACAGATCCGAGTTATAACCGAATTCAATAAAAATACTCCTTTACGCCTTAGGGTGTTTTGTGATTAGAGAGACCGATAGGTGATTTAATCTTTGGGTACCTTAGCATAGTTAGGTAAGGTGAGACCGGGAGGTGATCCGAACCATTAAACCGTTGAGCTTACATGATATTTAGGGTTCTTAGGTATTGTTGGTGAGACCGGGAGGTGATCTGGCATACTTTAGTTATTCCTTAAGTTTCATATTTTTAGAATCCAGTAACTAATCATAAATCCAATTCCGAGAGTTTACGAGTTGACTAGTAGGATTCCTTACCTAGGTAGTTGTTTCACCCTATTTGAGTTCTAGTTCTATTTGTCTGTGTCTAGTTTAGAGTAAGTATTATTTATTTTATATTCTTTAATATTTAATAATAAAAAAAGACAAAAATCTATAAAATCAATTTATTTAAGTTATTAGTCATAGTCTAGTTTAGGTGTCGCTAGTGTCCTTTGTGTTCGATATCCGGACTTCATTAGGCTTTACTACAGTTGATAGGTACACTTGCCTGTCTAGTGGTCTAGCATTAGGATAGTCTAGATTTATAAATTTAAAACTAGAGTGTCTAAGTTAGGTTAGGTTTTAACAGACCGCGTTTCGCACATCAGTAACCACCAAAGGTAACAAGGGGTGTGCATTATATATATATATATATATGTTATATATATATGTTATATATATATATATATATATATATATATATATATATATATATATATGTGCCATATGCTTCAAGTATTGATTAAAACAACGGAAAATAGGGTAACTAATTTATATTAAGACACTAGGTCAAAGTTACAACCAAATGTCTAATACAACTACAAAACTAAAAATTCAACTACCATCTAATTAGGTGAAAATGTTCTACTATCCATCATGGCTTCTTCGGGTTACGCTCTACGGTTCGACATAAGTCTTTAAAAAGTATCTTATATATCCAAGCGAGCTCTTGTCTAAGACTCTAAATCTGCATATCCGAATAAAAAGTACCTGAACACATGCTTAAAATAATTGGGTCAACTAAAAAGTTTGTGAGTTCATGAGTTTAAGTTATGAAAACATTTAAATAAAAATGATCTAAATAGTATGGTACACATTAAGCAAGTTCACAATCAAACCTGTGTCCACGACCTGTGAACATCTAAAATATATATACCCCTTACCCATACCCCTTATTGTTATGGCTCAAATTTACTTATGTCTGCCAACATAAGATACAAAATTGCGCCGATATATGTCACAAGATAACCATTGTATCATTCAGTGGGAGGTCGTATGATATAGGCCCACTGTGTGTGGGGATCTCCCAGATAGTACTACCCATATATCTCGTGGCTCCTTTCGGAGTTAATGATAGTGCTACAAAGTCGGGGACTGTTTATGGCAGCTAAAATGGTCTTGATTAATAATACACCAATAGTTTTAAAAACATATAGAAGCATGTATCCACCCAAAAATTTAAGAAAAAGGGTAGTGCGTGAACTCACCTTGGCCTATGTAATTACATAAGTACTCTATGATGTAATTAGATAATTACTCTACTTGTATTTATAATTACTCTACTTGATTCTCAAATTTAGAACGTTAATTTCATTTGTATTTGATCTCAACCATATATATATTTGAGTATGTGAATGCATTGTATGTTGCCTGATTAACTAGAACTCACTCAGCGTAGCTGACTTTTAGTATGCACGCATGTAAATAGGTTAAAGCAGCTGGCTTGAGGGATACACATGGCATGATTTGAAGAGGCTGACATCTGAAGAAGAATTGTCATGATGTTTTGATACGATATTTTATGTTGTGTTTTAAAGACAAGATTTGAATGTTTTGTAATGAATGGTTGACTTTTATTATTCTGCGAAAGTTTTAATTAACTCTAATATTTAGGACTGTGTTTATGAGTAAATCCAATGCTAAAAGTAGGACACCGGGACCGAGCTTTACAAGGTGAATAGAGGCTTCAACGACAATTGTTTTTATACAAAAGTTTAATACAATAATATAAATTAATAGATTATTTTTATAATGAAAAAACATTAAACATCGTATATAAAAAAATACATAAAAAAACTACAAATTTATTCTTCGTTCTTTTTCTTTTTGGTCTTTTTCGATTTCCTTTATAAAAAGCGCATGTTCTTTTTGAAATACCATCTGGCGTTCCGGATCTAGGTTGTTAAAGTCCTAGGTAAGAAATTCCAAGTTCCTCAACATGTAGAAAGTATCATCTCCACCGCTAGGGGTGTTCATCGGGTCACACCCTCAAAATCCACTAACAGAGTTTTACCGTCAGAGGGTGTGAACTAACAGGATCGAAATCATTAGTTATAATCAAACACCATAAATAAAGTTTTCAAAATCACCAAGACATCAGGTCTTAAGTAAAATGCGGAAGCGAAAAGTGTAAACCAATTAGTTGCTCCACACAAGACGACTTAAAAACACAAGTTATCAAGATAAAAATTAAAAGAAGTTTTTAAAGCAATGGTGTTCAGCGAATGCATGTCCTAAACAACTCGCCCGCCTCGGCTACCTGAGATAAACATACTAAAAGTGTCAACACAAAGGTTTGTGAGTTCACAGGTTTATACAATTAAAGCGTTGCGTTTTAGCGTTACCAGATAATGTTAAGTCATTTATATATCAATAGGTAGCTAACCTATCAAGCATGTATTACTAAGTGTTCGATACCGAAGCTGACTGTTTAGCTATTGCCTTGCCACCATGTCAACCACGACCATGGTAATGTGTTAGCCAAGATTACACCCACTCGACCTACAGTCGAGTTTAGATTTGGGTAGGGTTTGTCAAACCCAGTAGTACTACTCAAAGGTGACTCGCTATTATCCAAATATTAACCGGTTCGATGTTCAGAAGGACTTTAGTTGGTTTGTTTGCCACTTAGCCTTACAAGTGATATATATAGGCTAACAAAATCAAAAGCGTTGGAGTATGTTATCTCCTCCTATTAAAAGCGTTAAAAGAGTAAAAAGGGGTCGTGAAACTCACTGTTTGCGAAGATAACAAAAAGATCCGAGAAAGATCTGCGTCACAGAAAATCCTCACTAGTGCTCTAAAAACAAAACGAGATTTTCTAAGTATTTGTACTACAAGTGAGTCCCTAGACTCGATACATAAAACTTATGCATAAGACGTGTTCGTGTTACTTTGTGAAACAGGTGTGACTCGACAAACACGTTGGTAATTAGTTACATGTGTGAACAGGTATTAAGTTTTATGTGTTACCATTGTACAATACTAGAAACTATCCCCCACAAGGGCAAATAAGTCAAACACATAGCAAACATCGATCAACAATTCACTTTGCATGTTAGTTCGAATAATTAAGCAGCTAATTTACCGAGAAAGATTTTAACCCGACAAGATTACTCTATTTAATAAGTCATAACATGTAAATAAAATCACCAAAAACAATCACAGAAGAAAACATGAGTTAAGTTTCTAAAACTATTTTTATTATATTTTTATCACATATGGTTTTTCCACAATGACCAAAACATCACAGTAAACACACAGCAGTCATTATCATGCGCAACAGAATGTTATTTGTTATTCCCGTTACGTGGAAAATCCAATTAATCCAAGACCAATTGGGTTAGATTCCTAACTCAAAATATTAACTTCCGGAAGTGGAACCAACCCATTTGGTCTTGTCGTTTATGAGATATACTAATTGCAAAACAGCCTACCAGCAGACCTCCAGAATCAGACTTGCACAACAGATTTGTAAAATAATAAAAACTAACTTTTACTCGTCCAAAAATTACAAACTCAGACTCTTTAGAAAATAGACTCGACCTAATACATCATAGAATCAATAATCACTTCCATATACAACATTAACATCGAGTTATAGTTGTTTCAACATGCAATTAAGAATCTGTCCAGCATCAGTTTTCATCAAAACTCAACATACAAATAACCTTTGAACAATAAATCATGCATACAACCCTAGCATGTCAATAATCAACATGTATAAAAATTATGGTTTATGATTTACAGATTTAATCATGCAATTAATTGATAGAATAGATTAGATATGGTGTTTATTTTACCTAGTTAGCTTCTTAATCCTTCGATCAAGCTTGAAATCAACTTGTATGCGTGTGTGTGTGCCTTGTGTTTTTGGTCAATCAAGACAAAGGGGAAGGGGGGCTGCCATCGGGTGAGAGGAGTGGGAGAGAGAGAGAGAGTAATTAGGGTTTATGATTAATAATTTGTTTATATAATATTAATTTAATCAAGTTACACATTGCACCCTAAACCTCTAGTAAGTTTAATTCTAGCACAAAATAAACTTTAACTTCTTGAATTAATGTTCTACAAATAAATATCAAGTAACACATAAACTTAACACGTAATTATCAAATACTTGTTGTTTTGATATTTATCGTTTGTCCATTAACGGTTTGAATCGACTCGTGTGTGTTTTGGTGAAATTACGAAAGACTACTTGTGTAGTGATTGTCATGCGTCATTTAAACCCTAATTTAAATGTAATGAGATATGCGTTACAGTTCGTGTGATCTTAAGTTTGAATTAACGGAGTTTGGATTAACGGAGTTAACCTGAAATTGACTAGTGTCACATCAGTCGGGGTTTTCTTAAAAAATATCTAACCCGAAACCCGACCCTATTAAGGTTCTGGTTAGTCGGGTTTCAGGTTAGGCGGGTCGGGTTAATCGGGTTGACCATGATGTTGTATAATTTGAAGTTGAATTTTATGCTTGTAACTCGTGGGTTGCAAAATTTCTCATTCCACTCAATTTTTAATTTCCTTCACACGTAATTATCTTATAATTACATAAAGGCTTGTAAATGAACCGAACGAACGTGAACAAAGACATGCCCGTGTTCGTTCGTTTAACTTTAAATGAATACGATCACAAACACTTAATCAAACAAATATGTGTGTTCATGTTCATTTGTTCAAAAATGAACATGTTCGTGTGTTTTTATGATCATTCATTTAAAATCTTAGAAAACAGTTCACGAACATGCATGAACAAAATTAAACAAAGATTAATGAACTTGAAGGAACATGTGCATACATTAAAGAACACAGACATACATAAACAAACATAAATGAAATTTAAATGAACACAAATATAAACATATTATGGTGATATAATTTCTAAATGCAAATAATATTTAACAATTTTCTATTAATATGTAAACGAACATGAAATAACGCAAACAAACTTAAATGAATGATCATAAACGAGTGTTCACGAACATAGATGAATGAGTGAAATACTTGTTCCTGTTCGTTCATGAACAAGTATAAAATAATTAACTCCTCTATAAAACTTTATGTATTGACTTTTTATTGCTTATTTCACATTTTCATTATTGTATTTGAAGTAAAGTATAATCACTAATCAGGTTATTCGGGTTAACTCGAAACCCGATTAGTTTCCAAAAATAAACCCGAAACCCGACCCTATTAACAATTCGGGTTATTCGGGTCAACCCAAATAACCCGATTAATACTTTTTTACCCTATCTAACCCGACCCTAATTAGCTTATTCGGATTCAGGTCGGGTTAATCGGGTTCGGGTATTTTGGATACCCATATCCATCGTTGCAACGATACTACTCGATTTATTTTATGGATGTCGGCTGTAAGTTTCAGGTCGACATTAGTAGTTATTCTTTTACATTGGTCCCTTCTGAATGATCGATGTGGCCTTGTATTGTATCTTCTTGCTCGGGCATGTTTAGGTCAAACCCTATATCAGCATCCGAGCTACTGGAGGATACGTATGCACTAGTTGAAGTAATTTTGGTACTCTTTGGACCTGCGCCCTCGAAGTCCGGTGTAATTATCTCGATCCATTTCGAGCACTGCTTGAGTATTTGCCACAAGTAATCATCTTCCTACATTTTTACCATCATGTGCTTATTCAACACCTCCGTTTTCCATTCTTCGACGATGAATTGGTAAACTTGAAGTTCATCAATCTCACTCAGTTGCATTCAACGACTGTTTCTCTTGTGTAGATTGGTAAACACCTTCCTAACATCATATCGGGAGTACGTTCTGTACTTCCCACCAACGAGTAGAACAACACTTTAGTCTAATATATTCTGGATTTTTGGTAGTCTACAGGCAAAATAAAAAAACATTATAAAAAAAACAAATGTTAAAATTTTGATACGAAACCAAAAAAACTAGTGAAGTACAATGTTGCATTTTCGATATTGGGATATTTCAACCCAAGCGCAACACGATGTCTCTTTCTCCCTATTCTTCCAAGGAGTTGTTTTTCCGCTCGAAAATGAATTTGTTTATTTAATTGGTTCAAAGGTCAAGGGCGGGTTCCCCGTGCTCAACGGCTATATGACGTCCGATAACGTGATGTTGGTGGCTGTAGCACCCTCGTTCGCGTCCCTAGCTGCTTACCACAACCACAACGGATAGTGTAAGTGTTACTCATTTCTTTATTTATTTATACTATATTTCCAAAATCTACCTATTCTAATAAAGTAAAAAAACTGGGACATGTGTCACTTGAAGATTCATTCCTAGCCTCAATTTCCCACTCAAATTAATTTCTATTTTTAATAAAATCATATTTATGTCAGTGTAATTAAAACATATCTGTTCATATTTTAATTAAATAACTAATTACCTAAATTATAAAAATTACAAATATGCAGGTATTTATGTAAATATAATTAAATTATTTTTATCTTTAATGAAATCAAATATAGGTCTAAAATGATAGGAAATAAATTTTGAATGAATAAAAATTTTATTCTTACATATTTATTCTACCTAGGGGTGCTTCGAGTTTGCCTTTTGGGTTTATGGTTTCTCGGGTCGGGTTCTTCGGGTTTCAAAGTTGTAAATTTAGAACCGAAACCCAACCCAAATTTGTCACAATTTTTCGGGTTCGGGTTGTTTGAGTTTGTGTTTTTTAAGTTGGGTTTTACTTGAGTTTCAGGTGTCTAACAAAACAAAATGTAAATAAAAAAATTAAATAAAAGCTACAACATGAAAACTGAAGCAACATACACTTTTTTACAGAGGAGGCTCGGAGGGTGTGCGAGCCGCACTATCGGCCGGGGCACAAACGTTTTTTATACATATTATATATATATGTTTTTTGGTGTTAAAAATAAGGTTATTTGCAATGGTTTATGAGATAATGACATGCTCATAATGATTTCAGCTTATAATAAATCAGACGATAAAAGTTTTATCCATGTACGCTAGCGAATAAAAAATTTTCGTTAAGGCCTACGGGACTTTTTATTTTGACTCGACCGAGGTATTTAAATTCTCGGAGACGGCCCTGCTTTTTTATTCCTTATGTAAATAACCAAATAATAAATAAACATAACCTAGTAAAATAAACATTATATTTTTAAACAATAAATAGTCGATCAACTATAATAGATGAAATAAGAACAAGTGGAATGTGTAGAGTTTTTCCTATACGTGTACATACCTAATAATAATATTATGTTTTTAAACAAATAGTTTATTCGGGTTTTTAGGTTGACCCAAAACCTAGACATCAAACCCAAGAACCAACCCATATTACTTAGATTCCGGTTTGGTTGGCCTTTTCTCGGGTTCGGATTTTTTAGGTCAGGTTAGTTTTGGTTCGGGCTCGGGTTTACTTAGGCCGGGTTTCAAGTAAAAGTGTCAACTCTAATCAACCTTCATGGATCCATGGAGTTTTCATCTATCTCTTTCGAAACTATAGTACAAGCGTGCTTTATTCATGTTAATTTTATATATGATGTTTTTTATGTCATTACTAATGATATATTTTATCATCTTTTGTTAGAATTTGCTATTTCATTAAAAAATATATTTACAATTTATAAAATCACTAGGTGCATATTTTTTATGATTACGAAGGAGCTATGTAACAATCCACCACCTATTTGTATGAATACTTAATTAGAAAATATAATTTATACTTATAAAACTATTTAACTTGATAAAATATAATTTTGTTAGTTTATATTTAATCATTTAATTTTATAACTTAATAGGATTTCTTTTAAATGTCACGTGTGCTACACGGACTCTCTAAAGATAGTATTATAATTATTGACAATTTTTCCATCTTTCAAAGTTAACCAAACATAGTTAGCTCACTTGCTAACAAACCAACCTACACAAACAACACTTGGCTCAATCATCATCAATCTTGAAGATCCGTCCGTCTACCCCCCAAACTTTAAACCATAAACCCCCTCTTTCTTCTCATGTCATCCATCTAATTATAATTATAATCTCCATGGCCGAAACGGGTATTACCAACAACAAGAAACGACCACCCTTCGAGGAATCCAATTCAGCGAATAAGAAGGCTAGAGGAGGTGCTAATTGTTTGAAGCAGGTGGCGGAGATGGTGCTGGTGTTGTCGGCAATGGCCAGAATTAGGGCTGCTGGGAAGCCCACAAAGGTGGAGGTGAACATCATGACGGAAGCCAGGGGGAAATTGGCCGGGATATGTAACAAATTTGCTCCGAAAGATGTTTTCCCGAGGGATGCATCTCGGATGGTTCTTGAGGATCTAGGCTTTAATGGGAAATTGGAGAAGATGTCAATTGCTCAAAAGTTACAGCTTACAAAGGAAAAGGTAATCTTTTTGATGTCAACCGTGTTAAACTTTTCCATTTCAAATAAAAGGATCCAATTACAATAAAGAGGCAGGTATGCTGCGCCACCACCCCCTTTTGAATGGCAAAATCGATCCTACTGAAAATAAAATTATCTTTCTTTGGCGTCGTTGAGTTACTGTGCACGACCCGCTGAACTCTTTTTAGAAACGTAGCAGCATCGGGAGCAAGAGACCCAAATGTATCAAAAGCAAAAGGAATGAAGGCGTGTTGATTCTCCACACACGCCTTCTCGTGCTTAGCAATTTTTCCTGCTTCTGCCTTTAACACGGCCTGCCTAGCAACAAACCCGGTGTCCCTAAGCCCGACAAGAGGGGACACCCCAGTAAGGTCCACACAAGCATGCTTCACCCCAGTAATCTTTAGGCTTTGCTGAATTATTAATTAGTTAATTAATATTATTTATCAGTGTTGCAGAACTCGCCGGTAATGAACAAATTGTAATTTTAGTTTTTGTTTCTCTTTTTACACCCTTACACATTCTAGTGCATGTTTTGTTTTTAATCTCTAGATCATCTTGACATCAACCACTAATGTTCTTGTAGACAAAGTCTGGGCTAACAATTTTATGTGTTTACTTATTAAGATTTAAAAAAAAAATTTCTTTATGATGAGTGTTTTTCAATAGGTGTGTGTGGAGTTTGGCATCGTTAGTATCTCTATGCTCTATGTTGAGCAGCTTTCATGGGAGAGGAGGAGTCGTGGCCTTCGACAATAATGTTCATCTCAAGTATTAAACGAATATTAATGTCGAGAAGGTTAAGCAAGTTTACTGAACCGGTTATCACTTTCAGCTTGTGAAAAACTGGATGAACGGTATTTCTTTGTTTTTTAAATCTTCACATAGATTGTATCTAACTCTAGTTAAGTTATGGCTAACCATCCATTCTAAATATGTTATATCTCACAAAACGCACGTACATACAATTGAGAATGGATGGTTAGCCATAACTTAACTAGAGTTAGATACAAAATTATGTGAAGATATAAAAAACAAAGAAATACGTACTGTTCATCCAGTTTTTGGCAGGCTGAAAGTGATAATTGGTTCCGTAAATTTGCTTAACCTTCTCGACATTAATATTCGTTTATACTTAAGATGAACGTTTTTATTGAACGCTATGGCTCCTCTTCTCCCATGGAAGTTGTTCAACATGGAGAAAAGAGATACTAACGATGACAAACTTCATTCACATTTATTGGAAAAACCCCATCATAAAGAAAACAATATCTTGATTCTTAACAGGTAAACAAATAAATTGTTGGCTTGGACTTTGTCTATAAGAATATGCAAGAAAGGGTGGTTGATGTCAAGATGAGTTAGAGATTAAAGAGAAAACACACACTAGAATATGAAAAGAGAAACAAAATGAAAATTGCAAATAAAACTCCAATCTGATTAATCGGGTTGGAATTTTATGTATAATTTTTTATATATTTTGACCGGTACCGAATGTAGGGCCTGATTGGGTGAAATTGAATCGGTAGCCCTTTGATTTCTGATAATCGACTATATCGTGATTTTTACAACACTGATATTCAGAATTTTTGCATGTTGCCAAAATTTTGCATCTCTGATATGTTTTACATACCTCTTGTAAACCTTATTTTTGACCAAGAACTACATGAGGCGCCTGTTTTTGTCGTGATTATATTTTTATCAAGATTTTGTTAACTTTGTGGCTAACTTTGCTATTTAGATGGAAATATCTGAGGTGTTTCCAATACATTCTGCTACTTATACACCACCCGATTCTTCTAGAAGCTTCCAGAACAATTCATCTGCAGCTCATGCTTCCCCAATTTCCAATTCTAGAACTTTACCATATCAACTGCCCACAAGTGAAGTAAGACCCGTGGGGTCCACTGTTTTAACTAGCAGTAAGGTTCTTAACTTCTTATATTTTTTACATCAATTGGTTATGACTTTACTTTTTTAATATATTAATTGATTATAGTTATAACTTTCTCATAATTTGCAGCAGATTCGTTTGCAGATCACAAACCATCACATGCTTCATCATGGTCGACACAATCTCAATTCGTTTCGTCTAATAACAAAATTGGATTATCAAACAATGTGACAAACATAAATCATCATAAGCAACATCAAATGAACCTTGCTGTTAACACACACAATGAAATTGCTAAAATTGTTCAGAAGGTTTTACATCCACACACGCCAGGTCAACGCACGTGGACCCCACCTTCACGAGACTACATGAGCAAACCGTTGGCCTGTCAAACATGCAAAAGTATGATTAACGAGGTGGATAATGTTATTATTTGTGATGCGTGTGAAAAGGGGTATCATTTAAGATGTCTGCAATGCAACCCTAAATCGGTTTTTGGTGACGAGTGTCGCGAATGGCATTGTGAGAAGTGTTTGGCAATCAGTAAAGGGAAACCATTGCCTCTTAAGTACGGTCGCGTTATGAGAAATGTGAATATGCCAAAAAGATCTGCCAGCTCAGCTGCAGGTCAACCATGTTTGGACAAGACAGTGACATCATCGGATGAGAATTGCAATCAGCAGCTGACGTCATCGAATGGTCAAGACGCGGATGTTTGTTCAAAGGCGTTAGCTCAAAATGGTGAAAGTGGGAAGAATGAGGAAGTGATTGAGAGGGGTAATATGGTCAAAACAAGTGAAATTTGTGCTACGGTCAGGGAGAATGATGTTGAATGGGTGGGCGGTGTAATAAATGAAATTGATGGGAAAATGTATTACGGGTCGTGTTGTGTAAGTGGGACCACATTTAAACTTCAGGATTATGCTTTGTTCAGCTTTACTGGCGACAATCTTATGCCTAATAAACTACAAGTAAGTAGCTTGGTTTGAAACTGAAATCGACTAACCATTTAGATTTTCAGTTATGCAACTTCTGAA
This sequence comes from Bidens hawaiensis, assembly GCF_021521415.1. NCBI lineage: Eukaryota > Viridiplantae > Streptophyta > Magnoliopsida > Asterales > Asteraceae > Bidens > Bidens hawaiensis. The sequence goes on from NW_027494385.1 coordinate 242,451, forward strand.
TTTGTCTATATCTGATTAACCGAATATTCATAATAGTTTTTTTATGAAAATGTCATATATACTTTACAAAAAATTCTTTTCTCGACTGTATGTTTCAAAATCGCAACTCCAAGTTTTTTATACTAACATAATTAATCTTAGTAGAAGACTATAATTTAATTACGGTTGCTAATAAAAAAATTTATACCAAATTAGTTTATCTTTATGTATTCATTAATTAAACTAATTACTTAATAAAAATATTATACCAAGTTAACTTATATCTTTATACACATTAAAGAAGTATATCATATTAAGAAAAATATTTTTTTTATCTAAAATATCAAATCGGTTGATTTTGGTTTACTTGTCATTTCGGTTATAAATTTGTAGTTTTGCAGTTTGTTTTTTTTATATTTGTATCACTTTTCTCTCACTCCTTGCATATTGGGGCAGTTTTGCTGCTTTATTTCTTTATAGCTTTAAATAAATTGATAAGATTTTGGTTGCAGAGCATGTGGGAGGATAATAAGACAAATAAGAAGTGGGTTACCGTGAGTCGCTGTTTCTTTCCTGATGATTTGCCTGAGGGTGTTGGCCGTCCATGTGCTCCCGAAAGCAATGAAGTAATTTTCTTGAATCGTATAAGTAATTAATAGGATGATTACAGAAACTATGTTATGAAAAATAATCTATTCGTTTGGGGCTTTTTAGGTATATGAATCCAACCACGAAATATCATTACCAGCTGGACTGATTCATGGTCCATGTCGAGTTCTTCCTCCACGCAAGCTTAGTGAAGAAAAAGAGGGTCAAACTCATTCACAGACAGAAACCTTTGACGAATCAGAACGGTTTTTTCTCTGCAAGTGCGTTTCTCACCTTATATAAACATTTTATAGAATTAGATAGGTTATAACAGTAAGGATCACAACACTTTGTTGATCACATTGTTCTTGCAGATGGTTTTATGATGAGAAAAAACATCTGTTTCGTGATGTTACGTGTTAGCAGGAAGCTCGGTGATCGCATCTTAGGAATCTTTTTCTTTATCTGCAGTGGTGCTCAAGATTCTCCTTTTACAGGTACACTTTTCCGAATCTTATAGAGGATTAAATAATAATGCACTAAATGTCATTACAATAACTGCATTATTACCAATAACTTGACATCGTTTAATAACTCAATTTGTTTTTTATCATCTTATGCCTATGAATACACTTAGGTTGACTTTCAATCTGTCTAATTCATTTGCGCTTGAGTTAGATAGGTTACTTTTAACCCGTTTGACTCGTTACAGATGAAATATAACCCAAAACTGACGCGTGTATTCAATGTTATAAGTTGCTATGGATTGTCTACTAACTACCAACACTGTCACATTTTTTTTGTTTTGGTTGTAGGTCTGATTGTAAAGATGTGAAGCATGAATTATATTTTTGAGCTGTATACTCTTGGATATGTTTTCATGGGTTTGAACTAATGATTTCAACGATGTATGTTTATGCGTAGAACTCAAATACAAATTACAGCTCCCAAAAGGGTATCTCCCTAACATAGTAACATGTATTTGATTTTGAGTTGGTGTTTGTTTGCATCTTAATGAGCCTGATATGATATTGTTTGTAAAAGATTGTGACGTCTGAATGGCAAAATACCATTAAACCTAAGTAAGGTTATTATTGGGTCAAAGCGAGTTCTGCTCAGGATGTGTGGCTTGGTGTGTTGTGTAACGGTCAATAAAGGTTTAAAAAGGCGGAAACGAGCCTCGAGGCGTTTTCTGTTAAGACTCTTGAGGTTTAGGTGTAAGCCTCGAAACCTTTTTGAAATTGAGAACTCTGAGAAGCATTTTGGACCACAAAAAACCCAAAAATAAAAAAAAAAATCATAAAATAAAAAAAAACACAAAAATCAAAAAAGTAAAAAAACCAAAATTTTTATTTTATCATTTCGGTTTCATAAAAAATAACTCGGTTTAGCTATATTATATACACATATGTATAATATATACATATATGTACATTTACATGTTTTTTTTGTACACGTGTATAATTTAAAATAAATGATACTGTACATACGTGTATATTACGTAACTAAAGATTAAATAAAATTATACATATGTGTATAATTTAGGATCCTTACCATTTTGGACCACTAAAAACACATTTATAAAAAATATTTAAAAAAAATCATAAAACAAAAAATAATAAAAAATTAAAAAAAAAAACAAAACTCGTATATTTCATTCCGGTTTCATTAAAAAAACAAAAAAAACGTCGTATTATACACATGTATAATTTTATATAATCTTTAGTTACGTAATATACACATATGTACAATATCATTTATCTTAAATTATACACATGTGTACAAAAAAACATATAAATGTACATATATGTATATATTATACATATATGTATATAATTTAGCTAAGCCGAGTTTTTTTTATGAAACCGAGATGATAAAATAAAAATTTTGGTTTTTTTACTTTTTTGATTTTTGTGTTTTTTTTATTTTATGATTATTTTTATTTTTGGGCTTTTTGTTGTCCAAAATGATTCTCATAGTTCTCAATTTCAAAAAAGTTCTCACATGATCCTGATTCTATATATATATAGAGAGTATGTGTCATTTCAGAACTCTAAAAAAGTTAAGAATTGTTAGGAACTCATAACAACCAAACATTTTTAAAATCTTTTTAATATATTAACATTATTTAAGAGTAGTTTTATCATATTGTATATATAAATATTTGATTGCATATATTAATCACAAGTATACATATGTGTAGAATTTATGCACTAACAAATTTACATATGTGTAAAAAAACATAGAAATGTATAAAATCTAATTTTTAAAATTGTAATCATATATATAGATATAACAAATTGATAAAACTATACTTAAATAACATTAACATATAAAAATATTTATAAAATATGCTAGTTTTTAAGGGTTCCTTCAAGTTTTTAAATACTTTAATAGTTCTGTAATGATATAAATGGTTCAAAATGATTAAGTGTTACATTCATTACAGTGACAAAACACTAATGGGTAGAAATTGTGATATTATTGTTTAGGTGGTGGTGTCGATGGTAGGTGATGGGTAGAAACGATGATATTATTGTTTAGGTGGTGGCGTCGATAGTGTAGGTGATTGTCAATGGCGGATATAAAACACAATTTTAGGCGGATCTAAAACATAATTTCAGAGGTAGCATAAATTTTTTTAACTGTACATTAAGAACTTTTTTTTACTTGTTTCACGAGGACATCGTTTGATTACGCGTTCATAGAGACCCGTTCACAATAGATTCACCGATCCGTATGTATTCATCAGTTTGGTTTGCTACCGTGTCGTACGCCAGCTGACGGACGGCGCATGTTCATTTATGGATGGGGGAAGACCTTTTCTATCAACACTATCTACTTATTGTTGAAAGTATGGATGGTTTGCTGACAAATCATTCACAATTCTCATGAATAGTGGACAGTGCATTCAGAACCGACGTCTAAAGTAGCTATTCGGGACCACCGGATTTCCAAAGAAATGGTCGTTCCACAGACGGGTGTGACCATCTTAACGACCCCTGTTTATTTCTTTGTGTTTACTCCTTCCATGTCCGGAACTTGAACCTTGTAGCTTCAACGACAAATACATTTTTTCGACGTCATCGGACATCAACACCTCGTTAAAACTTGTGGCGACATTAATTATTTGGGATTCGATCGTAGGAGGAATAACAATAGGCAGAGACAGAGATTGTGGGGCTTCTTCGTCGTTATATTTTAAATACTAAAATTGTGTTAATAATATTATGTTTTTAATGGACTTATAAAGACTTATTCCAACAAACATAGTACACTCGGGTACTATAGTTTGTTTGAGATTGAACTATGCTCGTAGAAGTCCTTATAATAAATTATTTAATTTTTTACAAGTATGCTTTAGATCTTCTTATTGTATCTTTGCTTGACCCACCAAATCACTTGAAAACTTGGCTTAAGATTGGATATGTCAAGTGTTTTCTTTAACACAAACTGTGCTCGACTGAATAACAACTTTGCTCGACTAAGTGCAGCTTGCTTAAAGCTTGACACGTAACCTTACTTGAATAAGATACCTTGCTCGAATAAGTAAATACCTTGCTCAAAATGTCTAGTTCTCTCGAGTTCCATAACATATCTTGAAGATAACCTTACTCGAATAAGATACATTGCTCGAAGTGTCTGGTTTGCTTGAGTTCCATACTTAGCATATTTCTAAGGAGGCTGAGAAGATATCTTTTAACTTCATGTTTTAAGTTATATATTTTTAAGTTTGTTATGAAGTGTTTATGTTTATGGGCTTTTTATATATTTGAGCTTAAAACTTTTTGGAATTGTTTTTTCTTTTACGTTACTTGGCTTTTATATAAAACTCTTATTTTAATGTTAATATTTTAACATGTGAATATGAGGTAAGTTATTGTCCACTTAATACCTGACTTAAATCCATTCTATGTTTATATCACTTGAGTTACGTATTTTCGTTTAAAATGCTAACGTTTCATATTTTATACACCCTTCTATTTATGTGAAAACAAACTTTATTTTTTAAAACAGATTGTTATAAAATGAATTGTGGTGTGTGTATATATATATATTTGATTATTTGATATTAGAATTTTTTTTAAAAGTTATCTTTTAACTTCGTGGTTTAAGATGTGTTTTCATGTTAATGAGGTTTTATATATTTGAGCTTAGAAGTTTCTGGGTTTGTATTTTATTTTAATTATTGGGCTGGTTTGATATTTATTGTTTTAGTGTGCCAATGTTTGAAAATAGCGGGGATCATCATCATCATCATCATCATCATACCTATCTGTGTTCTTCCAAGAAATTAAAGACTACAAATTCAGCTCTGTTCTTCATTACTTACTACAACAACCGATACACATTAACCCTAACTCTAAAAACACAATCAGATTATCAATGGCGAACATAGTTGCCTGGAGTTTTGATCAATTGGTAAACAAATGTGTTTTTTTTGTGGTCGATCTACAGTCGATAAAGCTAATGCCAATGAGGTATGTTCTTTAAGTTTACGAATTCTGGAACAAATACATTCTATAGGTAATATGAAGATTTTTCCATCTGTTGAAGAGAATGAGCGTATGGATTAGATTTGTGTTAGGATTAATGGTGTTGTTGAAGATGTTGAACCGATAGTTTATGTATGAAGTGGTTGTTTTCTCCCAATGATAACAGGGTCGTGGTTAGGTTTGAAGATGGTAGTGCCAAAGTTATGAGTCAGGAGATATTATTAGAGTCAGATAATTTGCCTATTTTGAGTGAGATGGAGCGTTTGAAGTGTGTTAATGTTAGGAAATTCAAGGCTCATAATGATTTAGAAGATGAGTTGATTAAGAAGGTTGGTTGAATGGTAGGCTGCTTGAACAGTGAGTCTGATTTTGATGATCTTTCGGATGATTTGTTGTTTGATGATGAAGATTAAAGTATTATGTTAAGTTAATTTGTTATATTATTCTAAGTTTTATAATATTGAAACAGTTTGGTTTTAAATTTTGTAATACGGTTGGTGTTGTTAGGAATAACTATTTGAATGGAATCATTTAGTTCAAGTTTGATAAGTATTTCAATAATCTTAGTTTGAATTATGCTTTTACCATATTTAGTGTATTTGTTTGTTTTGTTTACAAGTTGTGAAGTGGACAACTTTTGCTAGATTCTGACTATATTTAGGAGTTGAAGATGCTGTTTTTTGGGGTCATCTTTTGGTTAAATCATGTAATAGATAATTCTAACATTTGGCTATGTGAATCTTTTAATATTAAACTTATGAAGTTATATGAAGTTAGTTTAAGGTGTTTATGTTATTTATTCATATGGTTTAGATTGTGATTCTTATATATTTTAAATGAGCATAATCTGAATATTATTATTAGTTGTAGCTCAAACTTGTTAGTTGTTTTCGGATTATGGGTTTAACTTTATTAGTCTTTGATACTATGTTTGGTTGAATATTTTAAATGATCCAAAAGTCGGTTGTTGGTTTTCGATTATGTGCTAGTAGCTAAAGGCATCAACTTAATTCATGCTACGTTTGTTTTCAGACCAGAAACACATATAACGCAAAGCTGACTTGTGCTAATTACAATTTCAAAAGGTTGCTATTTTGGCTGTAGTTCTTGAAGGCAACACCATATATTATTTGTTGATTTAGTTAGTAAACTGAAATTGTTGTTTGTTAAATACAAAGGATATGGTTTTAGTAAAAGCAACAGATTCTAAACGGGCCATTAATATGCAGGGAAGATCTTGCATTTAAAATGTTAGTTTTTGATGTTATGGCTTAGAAACGGATTTATAATCTGCAGGGGTAGATTTGTAATTTTAGTTTATATGTTTTTCTCTAAAATAAGTTACTAAGCTTGTCAAAGTGTACATCAGATTGTAAACATGAGCTACGATGGCAAAAAAACGATAGAAAGAAAGTAGTATGATTATTAGTAAATAACAAATGAATCCAATATATGATTAATTGTAAACCACCTATAGCTAAGTGACATTGTGGAGTTAGATGTTATATATTATGAACACAAACAAATATTTAATAATAAAACCAATTTAAATTTAGTTTAGGTAAGAAATATCTCTTTGAAGACAACATTAGTTGTCTTATTAGTTTGTTCTCCATGTTTGTCTAGAATAAGAATCTTCAAACCTACTTTGCTCGTAACTTTTGATAGCGCAACATATAGTTGTCCATGAGAGAAGACATAATTCTTTTGATATAAACCAACCTGCTTAATGACTGTTGTGAGGCCTTGATCCCGGTGCCTTATTTAGCGTTGGATTAACACAGTTCTAAATATCAGAGTGAATTAAAACATTTCACTGAATAGATAAATGCCAACTATTCATTGCATAAGTCTCAAAATTTAAACAATATAAAACGTGTCTTTAAGTTCAAACATCATAAATTAAGTCTTCAGGTTCCAGCTTCTTTATTGTTGGTACATGATGTCAGTAGTTCAGTATCTAGTGCCTGTAATTGTGTTAGTTGGTTTTTGTATTAATGTTTAAGCGAACTTGTCTCACAAGTTCGCCTGATATAGGCGAACTTGTGGAACAAGCGAAGTTAGTGACAACTTCGCCTAGCATGTTAGGCGAAGTTGTCGAATGATATATAGGTATAGCTACGGCTTGTTTGTATTTTAAGGATTCAGTACGTGTAATCGGTGATTGACATATCACGTGTTATTAGTTGCAATACAACGTGTCTTTTGTGTATTGTAACGTGTGTGTTTGCTTGTGTTTAACGTGTATCGTCTTCTACGCTCGTATCGTCTTACGTAGGGATTCCGCACCTACGTAGAACGAGATATTTCCGTGTAGATCCGGCTGGGAACCTACAATTGGTATCAGAGCATTTGCTCGTGATTGTGTGGTTCGGGATTATCACACGAGTGTATAAATCGTTCCGTTCGACTATTCGCGGGACGAGTTTACGTTGGAATACCGAGTTTTTTGTATCCTACTCACCTCACTCCACCAAAAACAACCCATTACACCTTCGCATACCTCGCAAAACGTCAAAATCAAACCTGCAAAAACGTTGCGTTCATCAGGCGAAGTTGCCGCCACTGTTTGTAGGGTTTAGGCGAAGATATAAGTTTAAGCGAAGTTATTAACAACTTCGCCTACCTCATAAGTTCGCTTAACTTAAGCGAAGTTGTCTTAAGCGAAGTTAACATCAGGCGAAGTTGAGAATTCAAGCGAAGTTAAGACTTAAGCGAAGTTAAGTTTAACTTCGCCTATTGATATTGTTCGGAATAATTTAATATTTTTTTGTTTCTTGAGTGTTCGTTCGTATTTCTTCCAAAGATGACTTCTATAAATATTATGGAACTGGTAAAAATGGAAGTGGAAGCAGGTTCAGCTACTAAGGCACCGAAAATGCTTAAGGGTACCGATTTCGTGGCTTGGAAGGATCGTTTTGAACAATATGTTAAATATCAAGATGCTAAGATGTGGGTGTGCATTCAAGATGGATACATTCCACCAACGGCTTTGTTTGAGGGACGTGAACAAATTAAGAAATACAATAAGATGGAAGAGGAAGAAAAGAAGATGTATGAGGCAGAAAGCAAAGCTCATGCGGCGATAACAATGGCTCTTCCACAAGAAATTCTTCACACCTTCAGGAAATACAAAACCGCCAGAGAGTTATGGGAAGCGCTTGAAAACCGATATGAGGGTAATGTGGGAATACGTGCATCCAAGATTAAGCTACTCAAAACCCAATTCTCGGTGTTCAAGTATTTGAAGAATGAGTCACTTGATGATATCATCACAAGGTATTATCACTTGATGACCGAACTCAGAAACTATTCAATTGAATATAAAGAAGACGAGATCGTGGAAAAACTTCTTGATGCTCTCCCACCAAAATGGGAGATGTACACTGTCTTGATGAGAGAAGATAAAGAGTTTGCCAACATTGACTTGGAAACAGCAGTCAATAAACTACGAACTTTTGAACTTAACATGGTTCGAAAAGAGACACCAACTGATCAGGTTCAGGATCCGGGAATGTATGGTGCGAAAGTTACCTCAAGTTCAAGTTCGAAGTCTGAATCATCTGCTTACTACTCAAAGGGAGACTCGAGCTCTAACTCAACTCATGATGGTCATGTAACTCTCAATATGGATGGTGATGTGTGTTTCGTAGCTGGTGGAACAAATTCTTCTAAACCTCAAGCAACAACTAGTAGTTTTTCTTCAAGTATTCCGAACAACAACTACTCTCATATGCCCATGAGTGTTAAGTCTGCTGAACAGCAATTTGCTCTCTATGCATCTTTCATTGCTTCTTACGAAAATTACATCATAGGTAAAATTGTCGACCCTGCTACTTTAGACGAAGACTATGATCAGATCGATGCTGATGATCTGGAGGAGATGGATCTGCAGTGGCAGATGGCGATGATAGTAAGAAGAGTTAAAAGGTTTATGAAAAAGACTGGTAGAAAGTTCGTTGGCGAAAGACCAGGTTTTGATAAGTCAAAGGTTCGGTGTTATAACTGTCAACAGAATGGCCACTTTGCTAAAGAATGCACAAATGAAAGAGTAGAACGTAGTCAGAACAGGCCAACACAATCGAATGGGGGAAGTAATGAGAATAGGGCGATGGTATCCAAACAGAACGGGGGATACAATTGGAATCTGGAAGTTGAGGAAGTGTTCGAACAGGCCAACTTGGTTAACATTGAAACTGAAGGAAACGACAGAGAGACAAGAGAAGATCAAGCTTATATGGCAGAGGTGAATGATCAGCTCTCTGAGGTAAGTTCTGAACTCCCTTGTATGAAATGTGAAAATCTGTTTGAACAATTGAAAACGATAACTGATCAGTTTGTTAGTTTGGACTCTCAATTTAAAATGTTAAAAGAAGATCATCATTACACTAAAACTAGGGAAAATAGCTATTCAGTAAAGATTAAGTCTAGTGAAAAGGATATCAGAAGTCTTAAAGCAAGTCTTGCTGAAAAAATACAAGTAATTGATCTTAGCTATGAAGTGTTAGAAGAGAAAACCAAACTAATTGCTGAAAGGGATAAACAGATAGCTGATTACTAGGTGAAAGTGGTGGAACTAAACAGAAAGCTTGAGCAGTTTAGAAATTCCTCTGCAATACTTGATCACCTCGTAAGTGATCAACGTTCCCCAGTTAAAAGGGGAGGAATTGGATATTCTGAAGTTCCTCCACCTTATAATCATAACTATACTTATGATCCTAGTAATCAGAAATCTGTTGATGTTGAGATTAGTCAGACAGTTCCTGTCAAAGTTTCAATTAAAAAACTTGAATCGAGTAAAAAGGAAACGAGTAAGCCTGCTTCGAGTGTTAAGATTTCGGTTCCAAGTTCTGTCTCATCAAATTCGGACCAGACATCCGAATCTAGTGAGACAAAAGAAGAAGTAATGTTACTAAGACGTGGGGAGGAATATAAGCCTACTGAGAAGAATTCCCCTCTAAACCCGTATGTCCCACCATAAGTTAGGCAAACGGGTAGTAATGCAACCTCAACATCTGAAACAACTGTTGAGACGAAGGTTGAACACAAGAGTTGTTTCAGATGCAATCAAATAGGACATCTGATTGCTGATTGCCCTCTGAATCAGAGATTCAGAGGTATGAGGCCTCCGAAAACTGAGAATAAAACTAACGGTAATTACTATAATGTTAAAAATGCGAACTCATCAAAGTTCAGATATTGGACTAATCCAGGATTTCAAAGAAATCGATCTCAGGTTTACCCTGTTAACAATCAAACCACTAGTTATAATTCATTTAATTCACGAAGGTTTGGATGGCCTCATAGTCAATCTACAAGAAGGTATCATTTTAAGACTTACAGAAATTATTCTAATACTAACTTTGGACAGCCAAAGTACGAGATGCCTTTTAACAGATTTAATCAACCCAAGACCAATAGGTTTTGGGTCCCCAGATTTTAATCCTTTGCTTTAATCGTGCAGGAACAGTTGAACAGGGCTGCAAACAATCTATGGGTTGTGGATAGCGGCTGTTCCCGGCACATGACTGGTAACAAAAACTTGTTACACGAGTGGAAACCTGTTCAGGGAGGTAGAGTAAGTTTTGCTGGAGAGAGTGGTGGTAGAATTACTGGAATTGGGACGGTGACTAATGGTAAAATGAAGTTAGAAAAGGTGAATTTCGTTGAAGAGCTGAAGCATAATTTGCTGAGTGTGTCTCAGATCTGTGACAAAGATTACACTGTGCACTTTACCAAAAATGAAGCGATTGTACTGTATCCTGGTTTCAAGATACCAGAGGCATGGATAGTGATGAAGGCTCCAAGGGAAAAGAATACATATGTAATGGACATGAGGTCAACTGAGATGGCAACAGAAGAATCATGTCTTCTGTCAAAAGCAACTGAATCGGAGTCCGAGTTATGGCATCGAAGAATGGGGAAGAATGGGGCATATACACCTTCGAAAAATGAACTACATTGTCAAGAATGGGCTGGTGCTTGGTGTTCCCTTAAAAAATTTCAACTTTGAAGACCAATGCTTATCGTGCAAAAAGGGAAAACAACACAAGAAACCTCATCACACCAAGAAGATCAATTCAATAGTCAGTACCCTAGACCTACTTCACATGGATCTCTTCGGTCCCGTGAATGTAAAAAGCCTAGGTGGAACATCGTACTGCTTGGTGATAACTGATGATTTCTCTCGATATTCTTAGGTATATTTCCTGAAGACAAAAGATGAAACAGTTCAGTTGGTAATTAACTTGATTACCAAGGTTGAGAACATCGTGGGGAGAAAGGTTAAATATATCAGGAGTGACAATGGGACAGAGTTCAAAAACTACCAGATGGAGATGTTCTGCTTACAGAAAGGGATAGACCACCAGTACAGCGCCCCGTATACTCCGCAACAAAATGGGGTGGCTGAGAGGAAGAACAGGACGTTAATTGAAGGAGCCAGAACAATGCTGGCTGATGCTAAACTTCCTGTGGTGTTCTGGGCTGAAGCTGTTGCAACAGCCTGTTATATCCTTAATCGAGTTTTAACTGTTAAAAGATTGAATAAAACATGTTATGAACTTATGCATGGTAGAAAGCCTAACTTGAATGGTCTTGAACCATTTGGGTCCCCATGTTCAATATTAAAGACAAACTCAAAATTTGGTGAGATAGCCGACGAAGGTATTTTAGTCGGATATGTTGTTGGGACACCCAACAGACGAGTCTTTAATCTATCGACCAGCAAGGTTGAGGTGGTGTGTAACACTGACATCACAAGTTACAAACCACCAAAACCAAGCACGGGACCCGCTGAGGCTTTCGACTATGATAAGCTTTTTAAATCTTTTAATTTGCCTTACTTGGATTGTGCAGAAGTTGATGAGAGAATAGCTACGCAGATTCTTTATGATGAGGAAGAAAATTTTGTGCAACGACCGCAGTACGATGAATGTCAACCTTCCTCGTCAACTGCTGTCGACACCCCTGCTGCCTCTACTGAAGACAAATTCTTCAATCCTTTTCACTCTCAACAAAAATCGCCCATTGATGAACTATCCTCGAACCTGGACGATAATCTGCAAGTCAGTTCGGTTCTGACTACTGGAGTTGATAAATATCACCCTTTGGAGAACGTGATAGGTGATCTGTCTGATGGTGTACAAACACGACGAAGCTTGAATGAGGACACCTGTGTTTACGCAAGTATCAAAGAAACAGGTATCATTAACGAGTGCCTGTACACCTGCTTCATTAGCCAGATTGAACCAAAGAACTATCAAATGGCTCTAAAGGACAGCTCGTGGGTCGAAGCCATGCAAAAAGAGTTAGCCCAGTTCGAGAAGATGGAGGTTTGGAAATTGGTTGCAAAACCGAAGAATGTGCATGCGATTGGCACAAAATGGGTTTTCAAATGCAAGAGAGATGAAAAAGGGATAATTATCAGGAACAAGGCAAGGCTGGTTGTAAAAGGTTTTAATCAGCAAGAAGGGATCGACTACAATGAAGTGTTTGCTCCTGTGGCGAGATTGGAAGCGATTCGTTTGTTTTTGGCATTTGCTGCACACAAGGAGATGAAGGTGTTCCAGTTAGACGTGAAAAGTGCGTTTCTTAACGGTAAAGTCGATGAGGTTGTGTACGTTGAGCAACCTCCGGGTTTTCCTGACCCAGACTTTCCTGATCACGTGTACAAGCTAAGTAGAGCGCTATATGGGCTACATCAGGCCCCTCGTGGCTGGTATGCAACTCTATCCGATTACTTGCTTGAGAATGGGTTTGAAAGGGGAAAGATCGATAGCACACTGTTCGTTAAGAGAAAAGGAGGAGACTTTCTTCTGGTTCAAGTTTACGTGGACGACATCATCTTTGTTGCATCAAAAGTCGTCATGTGTCAGGAATTTGAAGCCGTCATGAAAAAGAGGTTTGAAATGAGTGCTATGGGTGAACTAACTTTCTTTTTAGGATTGCAGGTTGATCAGAAGAAAGATGGGATGTTCATTCATTAGGCTAAATATGTCCAAGACGTTCTCAAACGCTTCAAGATGGAGGACAACACTCCATTCGATACTCCAGTTTGCGTCAACCACAAACTGGGTGCTGATTCAGACAGTGATGCAGACGTGGACCCCACCCAATATCGGGAAATCATAGGTTCTTTAATGTATTTAACTGCATCTAGACCTGATATTATGTTTGCAGTTTGTCTTTGTGCTCGCTTTCAGGCAGACCCAAAGGAATCTCACATGAAGGGTGTGAAGAGGATATTGTGGTATCTCAAGGGCAAGCCTAAGCTGGGGTTGTGGTACACGAAAGGGGGAGACTTGGAGCTGGTCGCTTACACGGATTCTGACTATGGTGGATGCAATCAGAATCGGAAGTCAACAACAGGTGGATGCCAGTTTCTTGGAGGCAGATTAGTGTCATGGCAGTGCAAGAAGCAGACCTCAGTTGCTATTTCTACCTGTGAAGCAGAGTACATGGCAGCATCGAACTGCTGCTCCCAGGTTCTTTGGATACAACAGCAATTGCGCGATTACGGTCTGAAGTTCACTCATACTCCTATTTGCATAGATAACACTGCTGCTATCTCAGTAACTAACAATCCCGTAAAGCATAGCAAAACTAAACACATTGACATCCGTCATCATTTTATACGGGATTGTGCTGAGAAGAAATTAATAATGCTAGAAAAGGTTGATTCGTTAGATAATTTCGCTGATTTGTTTACTAAAGTGTTTGACAAAAATCGTTTTCAAAAACTTGTTGAGCTAAATGGGATGATCAATCCTGAGTAACCGTGTTTCTCGTTTTTACTTACAAAAAAAAACGTCACTGTCGCTTAGAATTATGTCGGTTGCTTCAGTTTGAAGTACATATCTTCGGATATGTTTGGTCCTCATTTCTACCTGTAGAGTATGAGGATAGCCATTAACCAGATGACTGAAAGTGACCGGGGCGGTTTATGATGTGTTTTTATTCTTTCGCTGAAAATTAGTCGTTCATACTTAGTTAGAAGGACACATACTTGGATGTGGTCGGTCCAGCTGATCCATTGGATCCTCAGGATAGCCGTTTACCTGAACACTTTGACTTGATCGGGGCGATAGAATTTAAAATATTTTTTTAGGGAGATGAAATAATTTTTCAAGTCTACTACTTCGTAAGAAGTGTCTATACAATGTTTATATGAAAATTGATCCAACCTTGGAAAGTGATACACAAACTATTTCTGTGTGCTTAACTAGTGAAGTTATTAGGCCTAAAAGACTTTAGAACAGTCATTGTATGTCATGGTAGCCTTTTATGGTGCGTAAAAGTAGAAGTGATACTAACTAACTCTCCTCGATTTTAAGTGGAAACTCATTAAGAGTTGTGCATATCTTCATATATATCTTTCAGAATGATAGGCAGAAAAGCGATTACCCAGTCATACACGAGCCCGTGAGTGTTCTGATTCCCGAGAAGATAGTGTGTCAAGAAACTGCAGTGATCCAGATTCGGGACTTGCAGTAGTCTACTGTTTACGGCTATGGAAATGTTTAAAAAATAAAAAAAAAATAAAAAATAAAAAATTATTATTTAAGCCTTCTGAAGCCTATTATGTTGTACTTATCAATCAAGAGGCAAGAAAGAGAACGGGAAGAAGACTCTAAAGGTCGAAGTGTACTTACTATTTAATCAGACACTACGGGTCGAGGTCAACTCGGGGTGACTTGGGGAAAGCCTAATACGCTTTGAGAATAGATAGGAGACATCACAATCTCTGATGTGTTGTCCATTTATATTTTGAGCTTAACTGAACCTAATCCGTATCACAGAAACGATGAAAACCATACTAAGTTTGTTTACCTGCTTACAACCTGTTTCTTTATGTCATAATACAGCTGAACATGGATCTATGTGATAGTCACTTAATTAGTATGATTCCTGTTCGGATCTTTTCAAAAACATGTAAGTCCCTGTCAAGACTGAAATTTGATCCCGAGTATTCTATCTCAAAATTTTATTTTACTTCATATCACTTAACGCTTTAAAGGAAGTTTTAAAACCAAATGGCAAAATGTTCAAATTAAAAGGGTTTGTTGTGTAACTTTCATAACAAGCGAAGTTGTGAAATATAGGCGAACTTGTTAAACAGGCGAAGTTAAGGGGTAAGCGAAGTTAACCCTAACTTCGCCTGTATAATATTGACCCTATATAAAGGAATTTTCTTGTCAAACTCAGTATTATTTTTCAAAACCCGGCGAAGTTAGTATAGTAACACTCAAGCGAAGTTACTCTTTGAATCAATCTGTGTTATTTTTCTCGATTTCAACTCGTGTTAAAGGTGTGTTGGCTTTGTCTAGATGATAATCTATGTCAATAGTGTAAATCGGAAGTCGTTTTGGTTCGATGAGTGACCCCGTTCATTCAAACCCTCAACACCCGCTTTTCAAACTTATTTTCACGTGGTCGTAATCATCTTGATCGTCGTGATCTCCTCAAAAACATGTTTTGTAGAGTCCACAATCATCAAACTCATAAAATTCACCTCGTTTGGCCGTCATAAACTGTTGCCGTTTCGTTTCAGGCGAAGTTACAGTTTAGGCGAAGTTATTATTAACTTCGCCTAAGGTTTAACTTCGCCTGGTCCTTTAATTGTAATCAATAAGAGGCGAAGTTGTATTAAGGAGCGAAGTTGTGGTTAGGCGAAGTTAACATTAACTTCGCCTGACTTTGTATATTATATTAAATGCTAATTAGGCGAAGTTGTAGTAAAGGCGAAGTTATTCACAACTTCGCCCTTTCTCTAACCTCGCCTATACAGAAACAATCATAACTACGCTCATGGTAACAAGCGAAGTTGTGATTTGCTTCGACTTTTCTCTAACTTAGACAGATTGTGTTGCAGATATGACAGCTGTAGCGGGAGCAGGTGGTGCTGGTGGTGACGAAGGAGGAGATAACAATCGGCAGTTTTTCCCGGGGCATAACATGTACATAACTTTGGACCCGGATGCGAGCGGTGTTGATGATTTTCGCGAGATCATCACGTTTCTTATCCGCTCGCGTATCTTCCACGCTATTACTACAACACTGCCCATCTCCTTACCTAACATAGAAGATTTCTGGCAGACGGTTGAGTATGATTGCAGAGTAGAGCCCCCAGTTATGCGTGCAACGGTTAACAATCAGATAGTGCAGTTCTCGTCAGAACAGATACGGGTTGCTTTGCAGTTTGGGGATGAAACAAGAGATGACCCTACAGACTTCGTGGCACCATTCAGAGATGGTGCGTTTTTAAGAATGGGCTATTCTGGTCCATTGGGGGATACTCAGAGACCAATGGCGCTTTCTCATGCACGTGATGATCGTGTGTATGTCGGGGAGAAAGGCTGGTACAGATGGAATGGGTGCCACGATGCAGTCGGCGATGACAGCACTGACTTACAATAAGCGTTATAGCTTTAGTCAGATGGTGTTCTACGAGATAGACTGTCAAAGACGAGCGGTGGCGCGTGAGAGGTTCTTGAT
Source organism: Bidens hawaiensis (assembly GCF_021521415.1). Taxonomy (NCBI): domain Eukaryota; kingdom Viridiplantae; phylum Streptophyta; class Magnoliopsida; order Asterales; family Asteraceae; genus Bidens; species Bidens hawaiensis. The sequence goes on from NW_027494385.1 coordinate 259,010, forward strand.
GTATCCATGATTCCTTCAAATGATCTTGAATCACGTGGCTCCCACATTACCTCAGCGCCGTCCGATTAGGTATGTGGAAAGTGTTAGCAAGAGAATCTTCGCTCAATGTAGATCCTCAAGTGCTAGAAGTAAACCTGAGCTCCGTCCTCGACATACTCCGTTATTTGGGTACTTGATCAACCCGGAGTATGTTGCAGCTCGTGGGGACGAGTTTCGGGATCCGGCACCGCAACAGGCAGGAGCACCTCAACCACCACCTGTGGTACACCAATCACTGCCTGCTGCACCTGTTGTGGCACCGGAGGAACACTTTGATCTTGAAGCTGCTTTTGGCGGCCAAGGATTCTTCGATATGGAACGTGTTGATCCAGAGGAAGAGGTGCAGGTCTCGGCTGCACAGGTTTCAAGTGTTGATGTGTCAATGGCAGCTACGACTGTGGCTGATACGGAGAGAACTGATTCTGACTCTTCAAATGATGATGTGACTGAAGCAAGACAGATTCTGATTACTCAAGAGAGAATTCACGGGAAGAGAAAAAGAGACACCGATGACAGTGATTCGGATTTTGAGGAAGATTTGCATCGGTTGGTTCGTAGAGCGAGAAGGGAAAGAGCAGGTGCAGGTTCGGGAGCTGGTGAGAGCTCAAGGGTGGTTCGTTTCTCTCCACCCGCACTGTCTGGTATGACTATGATCCCTACATCATTGCCAGTTACAGGGCCAAGCGCCGCGGATGTTCCCGTGTTGACTACCTCATCCTCTTTTGGCATACCACCCACTACATTTCAACTCTCGGCTCCGGAGATTGTGTCCTTGCCCCCTCCAACTCTTACTCCATCGGAGGTCGTTGCAAGGTTTGTTGAGTCGACGGTTGTTGCCACTGCAGGGTTGTCGGTTACGATACCACCTGCGGTTACGTTTCCACCTGTTTCTGATGTGCCGATTACTTTGGGAATCCCTCCTCCGTACGCTCAAGACATATCACATATGAGGTTCGATTTTGATGAAACCCTATCCGACTCGGAAAGAATAGCAGCGCTTGAAAGGGTCGTGGCAGAACAATCAAGAGTAAATCTAATCCAGACTCACGCTATTCAGCGCCTCGTTGCAGAGAATCAAATTCAGTCGTCCCTCCTGATCAAGCATGGTAAAATTTTTGATGCCTTGAAGCAGTTCTTGGCATCTCAGGGGGAGACAAGCTGCAAGGGCGATGAGCTGAGGACGAAGAAGCGTAACGATCGAGACGATGATCCCAATGCATCGAAAGGTGCAGGTGGTGAGTTGCCAAGAACTGAACAAGCTCTTGGGGCTTCCACATCTCAGGGGGAGTCAACGAGTGCAGCTGGTGGTTCAGGGGGTGATGATGTGGTGGTTGTGGATGCTGAGGAGGTATTGGATGATGATGTTATAGGTGATGATGATGTGTTACCGTTGGAAGAGATCGAGAAGATAGGAGCTGAGATCGTGATTGACAATGAAGTTGAAGAAGGAGAGATTGTGGAGGAGAACATTGAGCAAGAAATTCCGGCAGTTGAAAAGTCAGATCTGGGTCAAAATACGGAATGTGATGAGACTGAATGGGAGGAGCAGCCAAGATGGAAAGAAGGCTACGCTCAGTGGTTCGTAAAGACAAAGAAACCAGCGGTCCCTACTATGTTCAAGAAAAGTTACAACATCAAAGGTTATGCTGAATCGAAAAAGGGGATTATTTGCTGGTTATATGATGAGCAGTTGAGGCTCTTTGTGATTAAACGGTATGATGGGGTTCAGTATTTCAAGAGATTGTTGAGGTCGTTGAATACGTTGCCTGAGTGTGAGGTGAAGGACTTAGCCAGGTTGGGGTTGATAAACAGGAGTGATGATAACATGGCTAGGATCATTGGGAAGATAGTCTGGAAGGAAAGCATAAAGGAGAAAAAGTTCGAGCTGTTAAAACCGCAGAAAGGAAAGCTCGTTGAAGACAAAGACAGAGGAATGAGAGCAGATGGCAAGCCTTGGATGATAATGAAGTATAAGCCGATCCGGTGTCTAAAAGAAGTGCCGATGAAACAAATGCCCAAGGATGTGCTCAAAGATCTGAAATGGTGGTACGTTGATAGTGAAACAGCTGAAGCAGTGATGGAGGATGAAGATGAACAAGAGTTGATGAGAGTGTATGATCATATGCACTTAGTGAATTTGTCTCAAGCAGACTTGCAGGTGCTGAACGAGAAAAAGATATTTTACATTCCTGCTTGGAAAGAAGAAGCCAAGAAATAACAAAGAGTAGTTTCAGTTTGTGTACGAGAAGGCGTTCATGCTTGAAGATGGGAGATACAAAATTTTTGGGATTACGAGACACGTGTTTAAAGATAGAGATATGAAGCTACTGCCAAGGGGGAGTCTGTTGGTACATGATGTCAGTAGTTCAATATCTAGTGTCTGTAATTGTGTTAGTTGGTTTTTGTATTAATGTTTAAGTGAACTTGTCTCACAAGTTCGCCTGATATAGGCGAACTTGTGGAACAAGCGAAGTTAGTGACAACTTCGCCTAGCATGTTAGGCGAAGTTGTCGAATGATATATAGGTATAGCTACGGCTTGTTTGTATTTTAAGGATTCAGTACGTGTAATCGGTGATTGACATATCACGTGTTATTAGTTGCAATACAACGTGTCTTTTGTGTATTGTAACGTGTGTTTGCTTGTGTTTAACGTGTATCGTCTTCTACGCTCGTATCGTCTTACGTAGGGATTCCGCACCTACGTAGAACGAGATATTTCCGTGTAGATCCGGCTAGGAACCTACATTTATACTTCTGCCATTTGCCCCTCTTCAAACTAGCTGTCTCATCCTACTCACCTGCGTGCATACCAAAATTCAGCTACATTGAGTGAGTTCTAGTTAATAAGGCAACATACAAGGCATTCACATACTTTATATACATACCCGAATATATGTATATCTTACATACTTACCTGTTCACCTTACTTTCATGCATAAATTCAAATTTAACTTAGGGGCTGTTTGTTTCAGCACTTAATGGTATGATTCAGATGTGAACATCTGAATCGCTCAGATTCAGAGCGTTTGTTTCGTTTAAAACATTCGTCTGAATGAAAAATGAAACATCTGAATCGCTCAGTCACAAAAAGAGTCTGAATGAGAATATAGACAACTATAACCCTAACCTAATACACGCTACTTCTTCATATGTTATCCCTCCCCGCCCTCAACCTTCCAATCAGCCTACCTCCTTCCAGTTTGGTGCTGCGTCTTGCCAATCAGTCTTTCTCATCTACTATCCCTCCCAACCCTCAACCAGGTAATTGTTTTCTTTAATAGCAATTTGAGATTTTTATTTTTGAAATTGATGAACCATTCGATCCTTGTTCTCCCATCTGCTAAGCATGTATAAGTTTGTGTGTTTGTATTTATAACATGAATTAATTATATTTATAAGATTAGTCGTAATTGTTATTGATTAGGGTTTCAATTAGGGGTGCTCATTGAGTTATTTTTTTGGGTTTCGGGTTGTTTGGGAAGATTTTCATGAAGTGGGTATTGAAGAATGAGAGAATCTTGAGATATGAAGAATATATCAAGAATGTAACTGTCTTTTGAAAATCGTGACCAAACTGGAGCGGTAATGGCTGCCAAACTAACACGTAAAATAACCTAAAAACGAATCCAAAGCCGTGAACTAACCCGTTTAATTACGAAACAAACCTGGAAACCTAAGTGATATTATAACATCTTTTTACAGCCCAAAAAATATATTATTTTGATAAGTTATAACCTGGCCCAAACAAACCTGGAGCCTCAAGCTTGTATACCCACAAGCCACCAACAAACACCATTTCTTGCTAGGATTTGATTGCAAAAACTTCTCCTTCCTTGTTCTTCCTCCTTGGCCGATTTTCTGAGAGAGAGAGAGAGAGGTTTTTGTGTTCTTGCAAGCACTTGAATGGAATGGGAGAGAAATGAGTTTTTCCAAGTACTTTAATCAAAGGATGCATGCATATTTGAAAGTTGGAACCTTCCCAAGACAAATGGGGCCGCCCCTTTGTTATATTATTATTATTATTATTATTATTATTATTATTATTATTATTATTATTATTATTATTATTATTATTATTACTTCTTTCAAATGTTGCATGTTACACTTTGATATATTATGTGACATGTAACAAATAATGTGTCATATGTTATAACTCATTTGTCTCTTATATTATTTAACCCAATTAAATAATATCATAAGATATGATTTCCAAATAAATTATCCATATAATTTATTAGTTTCTCAGGTGCAAATATTTAGCAACCCATTTCCTAAGTATTTTAAGTGTTTGTCTAGCTTGTTATTGGGTATGACCCGACTTGGATCATAACGCAATAGTCACATCGATTTAATATGTGTCTTGGGTAGACCGAGTCCAACAATCTCCCACTTGCACAAGATACATAGAAGATTAATGCAAATAGAAATATCGCCTAACAACGGTTTACTACACTAATACGTATGATTAAGTGCCATTCAATAACATCATCCCCTTCAAGTCACTTACTTGAAATGATTTAGGTTAATTATTCATTTATCCTTTTGTCACAGATGTCATGTAAAATCCAGAGACATAAAGTGATCATTCTGTGTTGATTTAACTTAAGGCCTTAGACATGTTACTCTCAACGAATAAGAGGGACAAATTCCATCTTGACTACATACGCCTCTCACAATCACCTTGTATTACACTAGAACTTAGCCTTATGTATTGTCATGTTTCATAGCAGCGAAGAACTAAGTCAAAGAATAATATTTGGTGAATATCAAGACCCAATATGTATCTCAGGTCGGAGGATATTATGATATTCGCCTTTACTAAAATTTACTTATGACCAATCACAAAGATTCCACGTAGTAACATTTGAGAGCGGGTCAGTCCAATACGTTTATCCCATAAATATCTATGAACCTTGGTAGCAATTCCTTACTCTATATTCATACTTCTTGAATATCCACCAATCCAAGTTCATAATGGTGTTACCTTCACATTTGTTTCCATATATATGACCGACCACAGACATTTAGAATAATTTACTTGTTCATGGATTTAAACGTGCTAAAATGGAATATAACTCAAAATGTCATAATCATAAACCATAATCATATGAATGTGTCAAAATAACAATTGTTACAATATCCAAATACAAAATAGATCAAATCCAATCACTAGAATATCGAAGTCCTAAGGCACAAGTATGAGTTTCATGTTTCGGCCTTTCAAGGAGCTTCGTGAGTGGATCCGCAATGTTTTGATCGGTGTGAACTTTTTGAATACATATCTTTCCCTTCTCAACTTTATCCTTTATGTAGTTGAATCTCCGCTCAACGTGCCTCGTATTTTGATGTGCACGATGTTCCTTGATTTGAGCAATCGCACCCTCGTTGTCACAAAATATCTCTAGAGGTCCCGAATTGTACCGAGCACCCCCAGGTCGGCAATGAGCTTCTTTATCCACGTAGCTTCTTGTTCTGCCAATTAGGTGGCAATGTATTCTAATTCTGTGGTGGATAATGTTACCACATCTTGCTTCGAGCTCTTCTAAGAGACTGCCCCACCACGAACACATATCCCGATTGTGATCGAGAATCATCTCGATAGGTTTGGAAACTCGCATCCGTGTAACCTTTTAAAACAAGTTCCTCCTCACCAGAACCGTATATTAAAAACATATCCTTAGTCCTTCTAAGTATTTCAATATATTCTTAAACGCCATCCAATGGCTACTTCCCTGATTTTGTTGGTATCTACTTGTCATGCTCTAAGTGCATGACACGTCCAGTCTAGTGCATATCATTGCATACATGATGGATCCTATAGCTGACGCGTATGGGATTCCTTTCATTTTCTCTTGTTCATCCTTTGAGCTTAGACATTGAGACGCACTCAATATCGTTCCTCTTTGAATGGGTACAAAAATTTTCTTAGAGTTGTCCATCTTGAACCTTTTCAAGATTTTATCAATGTATGCACTTTGGTTTAAACCTATCAACCGCCTTGATCTATCCCTGTAGATTTTTATTCCCAAAATATAGATGGCTTTACTAAGATCCTTGATGGAAAATCAACTCCCAAGCTAGGCTTTCACACCTTCCATGGTTGGAATGCCATCTCCAAATAGTAGTAGTTTTCTTATACACACAAGCCTCATCAGTGTTCTTGATGAATCTAAATGTTTTAACCACTTCATCAAAATGTTGATTCCAACATCTGAATGCTTGTTTCAATCCATAGATTGATTTCTTTAACTTGTATATTTTATTAGGATGTTGTGGATCAACAAAACCTTCGGGCTAAATCATATAGACATCTTCTTCAAGATGTCCATTTAGGAAAGCGGTTTTGACATACATTTGCCAAATCTCATAGTCATAGTACGCGGTTAAGGCAAATAATTTCCTAATTGAATTTAGCATTGCCACGGACGAGAAGGTCTCACCATAGTCAACTCCTTGAGTTTGAGTAAAACATTTTGCTACAAGTCTTGCTTTATAAGTATCCAAGATTCCATGCATATCGGTTTTCTTCTTGAAAACCCACTTACTTCCAACCGGTTTGGAGTTAAGAGGTGGTGCAACCAAATCCCATACTTGGTTGTCATGCATGGATTGCATCTCAACGTTCATGGCTTCAAGCCATTTGTCACAGTCGGATTGCATCGTTTCATCATGGTATGTGGTGGGTTCATCCGAATCTACCACATAGCATCCATCCATGAAAAATCCATATCTTTCAGGCGGATTACTAATTCTACTAGATCTGTGAATGTTTTTTGTGTCTTGAACAACCTTTTGATCATTCTCAACAACCTCTTGTTGATTGCTATTATCAACCAAACGTGTATCGACTTGCGGTTCTCGATCCTCCTCGAGTTCCACCGTTCTACTAGTTCCTTCCATAAGGAACTTAGTTTCCATGAACTCGGCCTTTCGAGCAATAAACACCTTTTCCTCGGTTGGGTTGTAAAAATAATATCCCATAGAGTCTTTGGGATTCCTACAAAGATACACTTAGTGGATCGGCTTTCTAATTTGTTTTTGGTGTTGTGCTTAATATAAGCCTCACAACCCCATACCTTTAGATATGATAATTATAGAGCCCTTCCATGCCATATTTCAAAAGGTGTCTTGTCCACTTTCTTGGTTGGGGCCATATTTAGAATATGGGCTGTAGAGAGCAATGCGAAACCCCAAAATGATAGAAGAAATGTGCATCTATCCATCATAGATCGAATCATATCCAATAGACTTAGATTCCTCCTTTCGGACACACCATTATGTTGTGGTGTTCCGGGTGGAGCGAGTTGTGAGATGATCCCGCATCTCCTAAGATGATCTTGAAAAGCATCACTAAGGTATTCACCTCCTCTATCCGAACGAAGTACTTTGATGGTTTTATTGGGTTGATTTTCTACTTCATTTTGGAAGACTTTGAACATTTCAAAAGCTTTATCTTTGTGTCTTAACAAGTACACATACCCATAACGACTATAATCGTTGATAAAGGTAATGAAGTATCTTTCACCATTACTTGTCATTGCCTTAAGAGGACCACATACATCCGAATGTATGATACCTAATAAGTCTTTCGCCCTTTCGTTAGTTACACTAAAAGGTTCCTTGGTCATATTTCCTTGTAAACAAGACTCACACTTACCAAATAAATCATTTTCATTTTTTCTAATAGACCATTCTTTTGAAATGTACGTATGCGATCTTTGATTATGTAACCTAGGAGAAAATGCCAAATATAAGTCTTACTCAAATCCATTTTGAATTTCTTGGTGCTTGATTGGTACAACGTGCTATAAAAGGATGTGTTATCATGAACTAATTCATAAATTCCATTAGATGACATTACTTTATAATAAAAGACATCATTCATAAAAACTAAAATACCATTGTCCACAAATTTTAAATCATAACCACATTGTCTTAAAAGAGAAACAGATATAACATTCCTAGTTAAACTAGGATCAAACAAAATGTTTTTCAAAACAACTTCCAAACAACTTGGAAGCTTCAAAATGCATTCTCCTTGGGCTTCGACATCAACTTTTGCTCCGATGCCCATGAAAAGACCTGTATCTCCTTTCTTGAAATGTTTGCTTCATTTGAACCCCAACAACAAATTGTAAATATGAGTTCCACATCTGGTATCCAATACCCATGTGTTAGAATAAATAATATTAAGATCAATGTGGATCATGAAAGTTATACCTGAGGTTTGCCCTGTATCCCTCTTGTCTTTCAACTCTTTGAGATAGGTTGGACAATTCCTTTTCCAATGTCCTATCTCACCACAGCCAAATCACGGGTCTTCCAAGCTAACCTTTAGCCTTTTCTCCTTTGGTTTGGGTGGCTGTGATTTAGCATTCCCTTTGAACTTTACCTTGACATGTCCCTTACCTTGGGCAAATTTTGCTTTAGGTTTTGGGTGATGCCTCTTCTTATTGACACCTTCATTGATCGTGAGAACCGGTAAAACCTTTTTACCCATTCCCGCTTCGGCCGTTTTGAGCATTGCGTGAAGCTCACTAATGCTCTTGTCCCATCCATTCATGTTGTAGTTCATGACAAAAGTCTCAAATTTCTTGGTTAAGCCATTGGATCAAGTCCATGGCTAACTCTTTTGAGACATGACAATTTTGCCGTTCTAGTTGATGAATGTGGCTTTTCATCTTAAGCACATAAGATGAAACCGATTGAATTTCTTCCATACGACATGCATGAAACATTCTGACCATTTCGAAGCGTTCCACCCTAGCTTGTGTAAGGAACAATTCCTTTAGTTGGGTGATCATGTCGTATGCCCCATGATTTTCAAAGTCCTTTTGAATCTCGGGAATCATAGCTCCCAACATGAGGCAAGAAACTTGCACCGAATCCTCATAGTATTTTTACCAATCGTTATAGGTATCAAGATCGTCAATGTTAGGTTTGTCGGGACTAGGATCGTCCAATATGTAGGATTTCTTCTCTTGCTTGAAAATGATTCTCAAGCTTCGATACCAATCCATGAAATTGTTGTAGTTGAGACGATCCTTATCGAGTATGGTTCTTAGTGATAGGTTATTGACGGGTGGGATAATTGCGTTAGGTGGATTGTTGTTTGCGGCCATTTATATAATTTAACAAAGCTCAATTTTAGTATTTTTGATATAATTAATCAATTTTAGTCGTTAATACAGTTTTACGTCTCAAAGACAATTAATGATTAAAATCTAGAACCCAACGTTACATTCAAATAGTAGTTAGGTGACATTTATCCTACTATTTAAATTAACAAGGTAGTCAACGTTTGACGATCGTAACCCTTTGAAACTTCTAGTTTTATGGGATTGGTTAAACATCTTTATGTTTAGTTGGCATATTTAATCTCATCAACACCATTGTGCGCCATGCTTCGGTGAACCTATTCACAAGGTTTCCAAATCAAGTCGTCCTGCTTACACACACGTGTGAGTTTAAACATACTGTTAGAGCATTAATGTCTAATGCTATGTTATATTTGTATTGTAAAGGGCTAAAATGTCTTTATTAGATCTTTTCAAAGGGCGTATAAGTTTGTCCAGCGTTTAAGTCTTATACGTGGCGTATAAGTCTTATGCGCCACTTGAAACTTATACGGCATATAGTGATTTGTATAAATAGCCTTATATTGTCATAATTTGGTAATAGTTCTAGAAAATTCTGATGAGTTTGTACTATCAATGTTATATCAATATATGAAGCATATGAGTATTTGTGTTGTTATTCCTTTATGATATAATTCCGCGATATCGTATAGTATAGTAAATACATTTTAATCGATCCGTATCTTATCGTTTATACACGTACATGATGTTATGCATGATGAGGATCATGAACTTTCAAGTGGTATCAGAGCAACAGGTTCGTATTTGCTACTGAATTCAACACATTCACTAGTTTAATGTTGAAGATTTGAAGATATAAAAGTCAAAGTTTAAGCCGATCTTTATTTCTTCAATTACTTATTCATCAACAGATCAATTACAAATTGCTTCGGTGATTACGATCATTTTTACATGGTAATCACTTTTGTACGAGTGAAATCATCAAATTCATGCTGTAAATCTAGATTAAGATCAAAACAGTTGAACATAATGATACAGTGTATAAGTGGTCTGCACAGCGTATAAGGTCTTTGCCAGCCGTATAAGTGGATTCCGTATAAGTTTGATCTTCTGTATAACTAGTTTTTCATGTATAAGTGTTGGTTATACGTGTAAGAGGTTACACGTTGTGATTTGTCCGTATAAGGTTGTTATCCGTATAAGTCTATTCAACGTGTAAGTGTTTCACACTGTAATACTTATACGCCGGATACACCTGTGGTATACGTCTAAGTTTGCTGTTTTGTGCAAAAATGGAAGATTTGAATGCTTTTGTGACACACCCGTCACCGGTACTTCATTATATCAATTTGGAAAACGAAATGGGAACATCTACTAAGCCCCCAAAGCTTTTAAGGATGGAAGATTATCCAAGTTGGGCTGATAAGTTCGAGACTTATGTTCAAGCCGTAAATTATGATGCGTGGGAAGATGTTGAGGTGGAATACAGCATTCCACAAAATGAGAATGGTACAAGTCACCGATTATCTCAAATTCCTGAAGCTGACAAAGAAAGATTTCTTCATGAGACGAAAATGATAAATTTGTTTCAACAATCGATCAAGTCGGAGATTTTTCAATTGTTACAACATAATGGATCATGCCACTCAATTTGGGAAGCATTGCTAAATAAAGACAGAGGAAATCCTAACATGAGAAAATCTAAGATGGCTCTGTAAAAAAAAAGAGTTTGACATTTTTACAATGGTCAAAGATGAATCGATGCCTTAATTAATTGAGAAATATTGTCATCTTGTGAATGAGATGACAATATTGTCAAAGATGAATCGATGCCTTAATTAATTAATTGAGAAATATTGTCATCTAGCCAGATTCATTGAAAAGTGGGAAGCACATGAAATTGAGATTCGCAAGAAACAGAAAATGAAGAGCACTTTAGTTACACAAGATATTACGTTATACTTTAATTCATCACAATCGGTGATTGCTCCTAGTCCGAAGATTCAAACTACTTTTGTCACAAATAGTAGTTGATGTTGACTAAATTATATATAAATATTATAGATATTTCCTACATTTTAAATAGCTTTTGACTTTGTTTTTATTTAATATTACTCTCAACTGACACATATTTAAACTTTAAAGGTTTCATGAGACAACGAGTTTAAAACTAAATAAATGATTGTGTGAATGCATTGTAGGTGTCGCAGTGTTGGACTTCAAATTTTACAAGACATATGGGCTGGGCTCACAAGAAGATCAAAAAAAATAAAGGGTTTATGACCAGAAAATAAACTCGTGGGCTTTAATATTTGTTAGAGCTAAAAAAAATAAAACCCTATAATATTTATATATTATAAAGAGAGAGAGAGTGTGAGAGGAGATATATATTCTATTGGGGAGGTGTGCGGCTGTTGTGGAAGGAACACAAAAAAAATCAAAAAGTGATCTTTGATTGTGGAGTGAAAGTCATACGAAATAATAATAATAATAATAATAATAATAATATAAATATAGAGAGTGGCGCTACACAACTTGTGAAGACAAGAAATTTTGGATTTTAGCAGCCGGCTACTGTGCATAGTTCGTCAGTTTAAAGTCAAAAGAAAGCAGAAGAGTATATTATTTATTTTGGTGGGCTGCTAGAGTGCTAGTGCGGAGTCTTGAAGCATAGAAAAGGCACACCCTTTTACCTTTAGTTTTATTTTATGAACCATAAAAGCATATTACCTTTAGCATATTAGTGGCCTTTAGTGTCATAATTATTAAGATATTGTTTTTCAACCAACTTAAGTTCGTTAACTATTAATTTAACTAGTATGATTCCATTACTTAGGTAGTCGTTTCTCATATTTGTTTTAAAACCCAATTTTTATAAAGTTTTATTTTTAGTTAGTTAGTTAAGTAATATTAGTATAATTAATATATAAAAAATATAAAAAATCAAAAGAAAGTCTAGGTTAGTAATCATTAGGTTTAATAATTAGAGTTTACCCATACTGTCCAAGATTCGATATTCGTTCTTACTTGCTAGCTACATTGCGTCCGGTACACTTGCCGATTGTGTGTGATTTTTTAGGTGAATTCGGTAAAACTTGGTTTTTAATATTATATACGTTTTTCACACATCAAGTTTTTGGCGCCATTGCCGGGGACACTGGCAAATTCTTTGTTTAAACCGAGTTGATTATCTGATCTGTTTATTTGTTTATTTGCTTTTAGTTGTCATTTTTTCCTTTAGGTGCCTTTACTTGTTATTTGTGCCTTTAGGTTTAGCTTTCCTTAAAAAAATATATACAAAAAAATAATGAAAATAAAAAAATAGATATGGGCGACGCCGTTCCACCACCGAGACAAACTGTTCACGCTAGAGCCAGTGATGGCATCATGGGAGCCCGATCTGCAATTGTCCGACCTACAGCGACTAATAACCAAAACTGGCAAATTCCCTCTCACGTCATGAATTCTATCACCAATTCTGCTCAGTTCCACGGCTTGGATGTTGAAGATGCTCCGGGACACCTGTCCCGATTCGTGCGGATCTGTGAAACTTTTAATATTAATAATATCTCGTTTGACGTCATTCATCTTAAGTTATTCCCATTCTCACTTTCCGGTCGTGCTTCTACATGGTTTGACTCTCTTCCAAATGACTCAATTGCCACATGGGCCGACTTGCACTCCAAGATCCTTAGGAAGTATTTCCCTCCATCAAAGGCCGGGCGTCTATGCGAGCAAATCCGTTCTTTTCATATGGACCCCGATGAGTCCTATTATACTGCGTGGGAGCGTTTCCAAACTCTTATAAGTCGTTGTCCTCAGCATGGTCTAAACGATTGGGCTGTGGTTGAAAAATTCTGTAACAGTCTTACTCCCGAAACCCAATAGCGGTTCAATACCGCCGCTGGAGGAAACATGCTCGATAAACTCACCATAGAGGAGGCTGAAGAAATGTTCAAGGGCATAGCATTAGGGGATCAGCATACACCGAGTAGAAGGTCCGTCTCGGCTACGAAGGCCGCAACCATCTCAGCATCACGTGGAGTGCATCATGTTGATCAGAATACGAGTGTGTCGGCAGATGTGGAGGCACTGAAAAGGGAAGTCAAAGAGCTTAAGTTGCAAGCTCGTAGGTGCTAGATATGTCGTGGAAATCACGAGACAGTCGATTGTCCCGTTTATTCTCAGGAGGAGGTAGACTTTCTTGCTAACCAAAACCTTTCCTTCAATTCAGGGTGGTGAAACAATAATTCTAACTCTAATTGGAGGGTAGGTAACTCCGGTTATCAGCATAATCTGTTCCAAGAACCCACCCCGAACCTGCTACTGAACCAAATAGTACTTCCAAGATCAAGGAGATGTTGGCTAACCAATCTCAATTGTAAAATCAGATCTTACAAAATGATGCCAACAGCAAATCCACTCTTTTGCAGCATGAGACGTTTATGAAGGGAAAACAGGTCCCATTTCAGAATCTTGAGGTCAAGTTTGATGAGTTATCCACAAAGATTGATCAAAGACCCTCGGGGAGTCTTCCAAGTAACACCATCCCTAATCCTGGTCCCACCTATTCTAAACCATTTCAAAATGCTCAGGCCAAGGCAGTGTGACCACCCGAAGTGGGAGAGGGGTCGTTAGAGATACACCAAGAGAGGAGGAGGAAGTTGACGAAGAGTTGGAGTTAGAGACACCGCCTGATAAGGTGAAACAGAGGCGAGGCCTAGCAAGTACCTCACGGTCAGGCGGAGCGTCAGTTGAGAAGGAGAAGTAGGTTGAGCAGGAACCAATGCGCGTCTATAAGCCAAAACCGCCATATCCCGGTCGTCTAGTGAAGAAGAATGATTCGGAGCAGTACTCTAGGTTTCTCGACATGCTTAAGAAGCTCCATGTGAACATTCCGTTTATTGAAGCTCTTGAGAACATGCCAAAACACGCTAAGTTTCTAATAGATTTGCTCACTAATAAAAAGAAACTTGAAGAGCTTTTGACTGTTACTCTTAGTGAGGAGTGTTCTGCCGCCATACAAAACAAGCTTCCTAGGAAGATGACAGATCCAGGCAGCTTTACCATTCCGTGCTTGATTGGTAATCTTCATGTTAGCAATGCTTTGGCCGACCTCGGTGCAAGCATTAACCTCATGCCCTATTATGTGTTTTCCAAACTTAACGTGGGAGAGCTGCTTCCCACCCGAATGAGTATCCAGCTGGTAGACCGATCTGTGAAGTTCCCAAGGGGCATTGTTGAGAACATGTTGGTGCAGGTGGAAAAATTCATCTTTCCAGTCGACTTTGTCATCCTCGATATGGATGAGGACTCGAACGTTCCTCTCATCCTCGGTCGTCCTTTCTTAGCCACTGCACGCGCTCTCATTGATGTTGCTGATGGCAAATTGACTCTTCGAGTTCACAATGACACTGTCACATTCGACGTGCAGAAATCTATAAGGCATACTCAGCAGCATGATGACACTCTCTACTTCATCGACACTTTCATGATGCGTGTAGGTGATTTTCTTATGAAGGTATGCAAGAGAGACACATCCGACACCCAGATCATCGATGTGGAAAATCAGTCATTTGAGATGACAGAATTTGATAATGAGTTGCAGGAGAAGGAGGAGCAGTTGTTACTCGTGACAGTAGGACACGAGCCGATCATGAGTTCCCAAATATTTTCTAATGTCCTTGCGGTTTAAGAGCGAGAATTTCCGATTGAAAAACCATCTGTTGAAAATCATCTCTTCGAGTTTGGAGACGGAGGATAAGGAGAAGTTGATGGTTGTTCTAAAATCTCATAAGCATGCCATCGCATGGAAGCTTATGGATATCAAAGGTATTAACCCGTCGTTCTGCACGAATAAAATCTTTATGGAGGACGAGTTTAAACCTGTGGTGCAGACGCAGAGGAGGCTTAACCCGAACATGCAGGAGGTTGTTAAGAAGGAGGTTATTAAGTTGCTCGATGCTGGTTTTATTTTTCCGATCTCCGACTCCTCGTGGGTTAGCCCAGTCCAGGTGGTCCCTAAAAAGGGCTGTATGATAGTCATACCGACACGGACTGTGACAGGGTGGAAAGTTTGCATAGACTACCGTAGACTTAACGAAGTCACACGAAAGGACCACTTCTCGCTTCCATTTATCGATCAGATGCTTGAGAGTTTGTCAGGGCAGCCGTTCTACTGTTTTCTTGATGGATTTTCTGGTTATTTCCAGATCCCAATCTCCGCGGGTGATCAAGAGAAGACCACATTTACATGTCCCTTTGGCACATTCGCGTACCGACGCATGCCATTCAGATTGTGTAATGCTCCAGCTACATTTCAGCGGTGCATGGTGGCCATTTTTCATGAGTTAATCGAGGATTCCATGCAAGTCTTTATGGATGATTTTTCTGTCTTTCGAATTCCTTCGATGATTTTTTGCGTAACTTAGATCGATTGCTCGCTAGATGTGAAGAGACGAACCTTTTGCTTATTTGGGAGAAATGTCACTTTATGGTTCGTGAGGGTATTGTTTTAGGTTATAAGATTTCTAGTGTGGGGATTGAGGTAGATAGAGCTAAGGTAGACACCATTTCCAAGCTTCCACCACCCATTTTCGTGAAGTCTATTGGTAGTTTCTTAGGTCATGCGAGATTCTACCGTCGATTTATTAAAGATTTCTCGAAAATCTCCTGTCCGATGACCCAGCTTTTAGAAAAAGATAGGCCGTTCGATTTTAGTGAAGAGTGTTTGAGGGCCTTTAAGTTGATTAAGGAGAGGTTAGTGAGCGCTCCTATTCTTGTTGCTCCCGATTGAAATTTTCCATTTGAGATCATGTGTGATGCGAGCGATTTTGCTGTTGGAGCCGTGTTAGGGCATCGTCGAGAGAAACACTTCCATCCCATCTATTACGCTAGCAAGACCCTTAACGATGCTCAGGAGAATTACAACACGACTAGAGAAGGAGCTTCTTGCTGTTTTTTTCGCGTGCGATGAATTCTGTTCATATCTCGTGCTTTCTAAGACTATCATTTTCTCTAATCATGTGGCTCTGCTTATTTGTTTGCTAAGAAAGATGCGAAGCCTCGACTTCTTCTTTGGATCCTTTTTGCTTCAGGAGTTTGATATAGAAATTAAAGATAAAAGAGGAGCTGAAAATGTCGCAGCCGACCACTTGTCACGGCTAGAAAATTCTGACATGGACAAGGCCCAAAAACAGGGAATTGGTGTTGATTTCCCGGGTGAGACTCTAATGTATGTAAAGGCGAGTGATGAGGGTTTTCCGTGGTTTCCTGATCTTGCTAATTATGTATCCTCTGGTGAGTTGGTGCCCGGACTGACATATCAGCAAAAAAAAGAAGTTATTTGCAGATATCAAGTTCTACATTTGGGAGGATCCGTACTTATTCCATATTGGCACGGATCAGGTGATTCGGCGATGTGTTTTTGGTGATGAAGTTCGTACTATTCTTCGACATTGTCATGAGGGCCCGACTGGTGGCCATTTTGGTGCGACTTATACCGTCAAACGAGTGTTTGATGCGGGATTCTATTGGCCGGCTATTTTTCGTGATACGCATGAGTTTTTTCTTTCATGTGAGGCGTGTTAGAGAGCCAGTAACATCTCATCCCGAAATGAGATGCCCCAAGACCCCATCCAGGTGGTTGAGATATTCGATATATGGGGCATTGATTTTATGGGTCTGTTTCCTATGTCTAGAGGGAACATATACATACTTGTTGTTGTTGACTATGTGTCTAAATGGGTGGAGGCTCAAGCCTTACCTAGAAATGACGCACGATTTGTAGTGGGATTCCTACGAAAACTCTTTGCTCGATTTGGTACTCCTAAGGCCCTGATCAGTGATTGGGGTACCCACTTTTGTAATGCTCAGATTGATAAGATTCTGAAACGTTACGGGGTCACCCATCGACATTCTACGGCCCACCGTCCTCAGACTAGCGGTTAAGTGGAAAACACCAATAGTGGAATTAAGAGGATCTTAGAGAAAACAGTTGGTAACAGTCGCGGAGACTGGGCTGAAAAGCTAGATGATGCACTTTGGGGCTTTCGTACTGCATTCAAAACGCCTATTGGGACCACGCCCTTTTGGTTAGTTTATGGAAAGGCGTGCCATCTGCCTATTGAGTTAGAACATCGTGCGTACTGGGCTTTAAGAGCCGTAAATCTTGATTTATCTGCGGCGGGAAAGAGCCGTTTTCTTCAAATTCATGAGGTTGTGGAGCTACGGAATGAGGCGTATTAAAGAAGTTGGGGATATAAGGAGTGGACAAATGAACGTCATGATAAACATATTAAGGGATACAAAGAGTTTAAGTGTGGGTATAAGGTTCTTCTAT
The DNA here is from genome assembly GCF_021521415.1 of Bidens hawaiensis. Lineage (NCBI taxonomy): Eukaryota > Viridiplantae > Streptophyta > Magnoliopsida > Asterales > Asteraceae > Bidens > Bidens hawaiensis. The sequence continues at coordinate 276,490 of NW_027494385.1, forward strand.
ATAATCCCGGTTGAAGTTATTTCCGGGTAAATTGAAATCCCGATGGGCTGGTCCGTTCTTTGTGAAAGAGGCATTTCCTTATGGAGCAGTTGAGATAGAGGCAGACGATGGACATTCTTGGAAAGTTAATGGGAATAGAGAGGAGAGCACACTCGGGATGTTGCCGATGATGAAGCATTATTTTGGAGGTCCACTTGGCAATCGCGAGGAAGAGGCAATCTACCTTGATCCCATGGAGAGTAGAGAGGAGAGCACACTCGGGATGTTGCCCGAGTTGTATAGTTTGTACAAAACTTAGTTGCATTATTTTCTTTTATTTTTATTCTGCTCTATTTTATTTTTCTTTGAATCTGTTTTAGTCCTCAGAGTCTGTTTGATGTCTGCTTTGGGTTGTTTTGAGTTTTATTTTGCAGGATTGGATTTTCTCGTTCGTACTCAATCTCCATTCAGATGAGGATTTTCTGAGCCTATCATATTGTAGAGGACACCCAGAAGTTGCGGCCGCAAATGAAATGATATACAGTCGCCTTGGAACTTGACTTTTGAAGATAACTGCATTATTACCCGGGGAGTCTGTTCCAATTTATTGTTTTATTTGCTTACATTTTTTTAATTCTGCTTTATTTTCTATTCCCATATTGGGGACAATGTAGATTTTAAGTGTGGGGATGGGAACTGACGTTTTCTTTTGATAAAAAAATAAAACAAAATGTTTCAAATTTATTTAAATAAAACGAAATTAAAAAAAAGTAAAAAAAAATGATGAAAAATAAAATAAAATTTTAGAAAAAATTAAAAAAGAAAAAAATCCAAAAAAAAAATATTTACAAGAGTTTTGAAATGTCCCTTGAAATTGTTTTTCTGCATTAAACAGGAGATGATATTATTACCGATGATTTTGACAACACTCTTGAAAGTTTTTAATAAATTTTAAAAGAAAAAAAAGAGTTTTTAATCAACACATATAATGGGATGTGACTGAACGGATAGACTACGTAATTGATGTGTCAGTAGGCTCAGCCCATTAAGAATGAAAGGACAGTATGCTTGCAGACTTAACTGAACTTTAATTGCTTGATTTTAGTGGAATATATGTTAATCGTTGTTAAAAAAAATGGGATGAAAGGTCGGGTCATACTCAAGCCTTATGTTTAGTTGGATCGCAAAAATTATAATTTTATAGATATATGAATAGACTAATCATACGATGCTTGGGTAGGTTTAACATTAGGGTATGTCTACGTAGCCTGTGATATAAACATAAGTCTCATACTTCTAGTTTTAGTGGTTAACACTTCATAGGCGCATGGTTTTATAGCCTTAAATCCTGTATTGATGGGATGTCTCAGGGTTCGGAGACCATGGGTCTATATGCGGTATATCATCTGGGTATTCATATCTCCTAAGTGGATTTATGAATATTTAAAAAGAGCTCAAAGAGCAAACCCACAGTTTTTTTGCCAAACATAAGTCATTAAACTTGATCATCTAGTGCTTCAAAGTACAAAATACACTACTGACTTGATCTCCACGCTGTTAGCCATATGGGGTCCCTTTGCTCGCGTCTCATTACCATTAAAAACAGACCACAAGGGACACGCCATATGTAAGCCTACAGATGAATTCGTGCATATTCACCTATGGTGATGGACTTTGGGGTGTTGCTTGATAACGAGGGTATGTCATGTAGTGGGGAACACTTACTAGTTAGTTACTTAATGCATACCTTAATCATATCTAATGGCTGCCTGGTAGACCTTGATGCTTAAGCTTAGGTGAATAAACAATATCCTTGATCGTCTTTAGCTATTCTTAAAAAAATGGTATAACATGTTTTTGATAAACTAGATATAAGGTTTAAGTCAAGTTGGGGTGGCTCGGTTCCGGTAAAACCATATATATATATATATATATAAAAATTTCAGTCTGGGTCCCACTAGATCATATAAACTAATAAAATTTTCGCATCTTACTTGTCTCGGTAAGTATTAAAGGGCATGGGTTTAGGTGGGCAACAATACTAGCAATCAACAGGATTTATCTTATTAGGCAAATTTGCAATAAATGGACAACTATTTGTTTGTCAGTGTTTGGTAATCGTGATTAATGTGTTTGATAGTTTTTGAATATAAAATAAAAATATATATAAAAAAAATTTCAAGAGTTGTGGGTTTATATTTTGTATCTCGGTTATGATCCTGTGCAAACTACTTTTTCAGGGACGAAAAAGATTTAAGTGTGAGGATATTTGATATGAGCTAAATTATATATAAATATTATAGATATTTCCTACATTTTAAATAGCTTTTGACTTTGTTTTATTTAATATTACTCTAAACTGACACATATTTAAACTTTAAAGGTTTCATGAGACAACGAGTTTAAAATTAAATAAATGATTGTGTGAATGCATTGTAGGTGTTGAAGTGTTGAACTTCAAATTTTACAAGACATATGGGCTGAGCCCACAAAAAGATCTAAAGAAATAAATGATTTATGACCAGAAAATAAACTCGTGAGCTTTAATATTTGTTGGAGCTAAAAAAAATAAAACCCTATAATATTTATATATTATAAAGAGAGAGAGAGGGTGAGAGGAGATATATATTCTATTGGGGAGGTGTGCGGCTGTTGTGGGAGGAACACAAAAAAATCATAAAATGATCTTTGATTGTGGAGTGCAAGTCAGACGAAACAACAACAACAACAATAATAATAATAATAAATAATATAGAGAGTACCACTTGTGAAGACAAGAAATTCTGGATTTTGGGAGCCGGATACTGTGCATAGTTCGTCAGTTTAAAGTCAAAAGAAAGCAGAAGAGTATATTATTTATTTTGGTGGGCTGCTAGTGCGGAGTCTTGAAGCGTAGAAAAGGCACACCCTTTTACCTTTAGTTTTATTTTATGAACCATAAAAGCATATTATATTCTATTTTTGTTTCATACTTGATTATGAGTAGCCAAATACTTTACACTGTCTAGGTTTTGGTTGGGTAATATGTTAGTTTAATGGTTTGACGAATTATTATTTGACGTTGGTTGATTTAATATTATGGTAAAGTTTTTAATTGGTTTGGTCATAATATTGTTGAGTAATTGAATCTAGTTTATTACTTTAACATTTATTCCACTTGTGTTTAATAGTTTGATGATTGTTAGACGCAAGATTAGTTTGTTTACTTTGTGTTTTCAACTTGTTTGCGGTTTATGGTCGAAATAACCGTATGAGTAATTATTAAAAGTTTATTAGATTTTATTGTTCTTTCATTAGAGAGGTCGGGAGGCAATTTAGTGTTCTGTCATCTTTGTCCTTTTCGGGTTTGGGTAAGAATTGCACGTCAGTGAGTTATCCTAGGTCCTTTAGATTATTGTGATACAAGTTGTGTTCAAGTTAATTAAAAATACCCCCTTTATATTAATATATATTGTATTCGAAGAGTCCGGGAGGTGATTTGAATTTTGGGGTACCATAATATTATTAGGCAAGGTGAGACCGGGAGGTGATCCAAACCTTTAACAATTGAGCTTCACATGTCATTAGAGTTCTAGGGTGTCGTTGTTGAGGCCGGGAGGCGATCTAGCGTACTTTAGTGGTCTTTAGTGTCATAATTTTTAAGATATTGTTTTTGAACCAAGTCAAGTTCGTTAACTATTAATTTAACTAGTATGATTCCATTACCTAGGTAGTCGTTTCTCATATTAATTTTAAAACCCAATTTTTATAAAGTTTTATTTTTAGTTAATTAGTTAAGTAATATTAGTATAATTAATATAAAAAATATATATAAAAATCAAAAGAAATTCTAGGTTAGTAATCATTAGGTTTAATAATTAGAGTTTACCCATAGTGTCCAATGTTCGATATCCGTTATTACTTTCTAGCTACGTTGCGTCTGGTACACTTGCCGATTGTGTGTGGTTTTTAGGTGAATTCGGTAAAACTTGGTTTTTAATATTATATACGTTTTTCACACATCAGTAGTTTTGGTGGGAGTTCTCAATCGAGTCAACCTCCCAACATACCTCATTACACAAGCACCTACACTGGACCTGATTCAACAACCTCCAAATATACCTCATTGATCAATCCCCAAAGCCCGCTAGTCCACCATCTGATGTTGTTCAATGCAACATTGCTGTTAATATCAAGACCATAAATGGACTGACAATAGAAAACCTTCAAGAACATATGGCTTTCTTAGGATCTGTCCTTGAGTCATATGAGTGTTTGATTGCTGGACGTACTGGTAACTACAACATGACTAAAGAAGATTATGATCAGATTGATCAGAACTGCCTTGATGGGACAACTTCAAAACTCGGATTTGACAAGTCAAAGGTCCGATGTTTTCGATGCAAGGAAAAGGGTTACTTCAAGAGGGAATGCACTAATCCAGAAATTGGAGATGCTAGTCCTAATCCTTTGGTAGGGATTATAACCGGCAAGCCATTTATTATCAGAGTTCTCCTACACCTGCTGAATAATCAAAGAAGAATGAAACATCGTCATCAAAAGCGTGTCATGCACAATTGGATGAGGGTTTTAACTGGAACTCTATTTTTCATCGAGCAAGTGTTCCTGAGGTGATTGATGCGGAAGCTGGAGAACAGGTTTGTGTTTTAAATGCAGGAGAAGATAAGAAAGATGTGGAAATTGAAGATATTGTTGCTGATCAATTTGATGCTGAAAAGAGTGATGCTGATGATCAAGAGCATAATACCTAGGAGATTTCAAGTGATCCTGAGGGGACAAAATCTACCAAGAGTTTTGATTCGATTACAAATGATATCTTTAAATCATTTTACCTCCTGATGTGTTTGAAAGTTTTGCAGGATGGTTCAGTGGTGAGGAAGTACCAAATGAAAAGATTGACTTTGGAATTGATGATGAAGAATATGAGAGTGTTGAAGATCAAGTTGCTGCAAAGATTGAAGACATATTTAATGAAACTTTGTCAACTGAAGAAGTTCCGATAAAAGCTGATGTTGAAGTAGAGTCTGATAATCATGCATGCATGGCTGGTCAGGTAAAATTCTCTAATAATGTTGAACATTTTTGTGAATCTTGTGATGAACAAGATTTTGTGATTAACTCACTAAAAAAAGATTACAATAACATGTTTCAAGATTATAAAATAATTAAAGAAGCTTTTGATAAACTTCAAAAATCTGAAAAAAGCTTATGGGTGAAAATTCTACAAGATGAGAAAAAAAATTTCTATGCTAACTCACCCAGTTAAAGATAAAAATTTATATTAATAGGCAAGTTGATGAGAAAGCGAAATTAAAAAAGGAACTTCAATTGATTAGAATCGAAACTGAAAGAGTTGATACTAAGCTTAAAAGATACTCCGCCTCACCATATGTCCTTGATCACATTGTTCCTAAGCATACACCACAACAAAAAGGGCTTTTTAGTACGCACAAAAGCGTCCTAAATGATATTTTAAAGGACCTTTTATTTAATAGGACAAACGATAAAAGCGTTTCATGTAAAGGGGTCGTAATAAGTCTTGGAACTCAAAAAGCGTCCTAATAAGTCTTAATCTTTTGATACACATACAAGCGTCCTTAAAAAATAATTTATAGGACCCTTATGATGTAACATTATAGGTACTTTAGTACCAACAAAAATGTCCTGATATCCCAAATAAGATTAAGAAACCAATTTTATGGTCGCATAATATATCCATTAACAACCCAAAAGGCGTCCCAATAAATACATGATATATAATATAATATATGAAACAAAATTGAATAAATAAATTGCAATTGTAGAACTCAGAATATTATAACTTCAATAAGAAGTTCAATACGAAACATATTTCAAATACTAGATAAAAATTGTGTAATATATAACATATTCCAAACTTCAAATGTTTACACTTCTATAAAACTTAGCTCCAATGTTTTTCATGACATCTACCCTGCAATTATCAACCATAAAAACAAACATTAGTATTAATTAAAAAAAATCTAAAAGTTCTATTTAGAAAAGTCATTGTTTTTTATTCAAAGAAAAAACATGTAAAGAAAATGATTCAAACGTCTAACAATTAAACAAAATGTATATGTAAGTTTCACATAATGTATTTACCTTTTAACATCTTGTTTGGCAGTCTGTCTTACTCAAAGTATAACCCTAAACTAAGTGGACAATAGACTCTTAAAAACAAAATAGAAGATAGAATCATTATCACAGAACGTGAATAGTGAGAAAAAAACACCGAACCTGAAGAATCCATGAGTCCAACTGTCAATCAACTCTGCATAAAACAACATAAAAGTAGATTAATAATATGTAAACGAACTAAAAGGTATCCCTATCCGCTTTCAAATTCGTATTACAGAAAAAAAGGCAATAACAACTCAATAACCTAACCTAATTTGTTTGCATATCTCCCCAAACACAATAAGTTGATAGTAGCTAGAAAGTAATGCAGGCATATTTAATACGTTTCCTACGTAAAGTAAGCCTAAACAAAATACCAAAAGTTACAAAAAATTGTACTTCATAATCTACAATACCAAATTATTATAATTTATAACTAAATCAACTGTAACGACTCAGATTCATGGCCGCGTTATTTTGTATTTCAACTTTCAAGTGACCTCGGACTCATAATCTCACCAAATCAAGGAATTTTTATCCCGGGACTCCTCACCTTAACCCCCAACAAGGGAATTAAGGAATTTTTATACTTCTGTTCGACCCGGTCACGGCTTGACAAAAAAAACATACAAATCGGTAGCCACACCAAACATCAATTAAATCATATAATAACGAATCATCCTCAATCATAGACCAAAACATACGTATATAAAAATATATACAAATAACATACATACATGAAACTTCAAAAGTTGTACGGAGAAATAAATAGTAGTAGTGGTCATGCTAGGCCCAAAACTTCAAAAGCATTTAAAAACGGGCATCATGATACTCACCTAACGATTTTAAACTCAAATACCATAGCTAGAGAACCTCTAAGCTCAGCCAAGTCAAAAACATGTCAAGTTATAACACGTGACATCACTAACTAGACCGCTTACGACTAGCTAACTCTACAAGCTTTTCCGACTTGATTAAACCGACCAGAAACCCAATACACTACCAAAACATCCACCTCAGCCCCTAAACCTTAAATGTCATAATATTATCTTCTCACAACTGAATTGGGGCTAACGGTTCACAACTACACCCGGTAACCCTTGCAATTTACGAATTCACACGTTAATGAGCCACTTAACCAACCACCAACCAAACCAGCCCTATTTTAATAAAATAATTGGTATATTACAGTATACCCATCAATATTTAACCCCCCAAATTGGTGGGGTCTGCAATTTCATTATTTTCCACGTTATCTAACAATTAACCGAGTTTACGCTCTCTTACAAACCGATTAAAGGATCACCAACCAAATCAGCCCCTATAACCAAAAAAATACTTTTCCTACCGCCCTTATACCAACATAAGACACCACAAATTGATTGGGTTGGCAATTCCTTCAAACAACGCCCTAATTGCAAGACTTACGATTTTAAACCCGACAAGAACCCTAATTTTCGTTTTTCAACAATTGACCCACCAAAACAAATCCAATGACAATGAAATTTTAGTATGATATACTAGAC